>NC_058084.1:352498418-352663908 GCF_014858855.1 Bufo gargarizans | reverse complement strand
CATGGGATGTACCCGTTTGCCCATCATGCTATATGGCAATTCATGCAGAATGTGAGTCTCTTTCTATTGTTTATGTGGACTGCTAAAGGTATTGTTGTGAGATCATTTGTAACGGGGTGCCGAAGGCACACTCGGTCTCCCATCGGCCGCAGACCTGCTGCTTTGCTTCGGGAGCGAGGATCTGTGTCTGACCTCGTTCCCAGGGCGGCTTTGCTAGCTGAGAGGCTCCCTGCCTATAGGTCTGCCTTGAGCGCCGAGCTGATCACTCGGTGCTCCACTGGTCGGTCTGTCGGTCATGTGACGTTGGCCACGTCACATGACCCTCACTCCCCACTATAAATACAGGCAGCCTGCTGGCCACAGGTTGCCTGTTAATTTAGGTTCCTGGCAGTTGTTGGATACCTGTGTACTTACCTGATCCTGTTCCCTGACGATCCTTTGCCTGCTCCTCCTGTACTGCACATCCTTCCTGGTATATTGACCTCGGCTTCCACCTGACTATTCTTTACAGACTCCTTTGGTACTTCTCGACTCTCCTGGTATTTATGACCCCGGCTTCTCCTGACCATTCTTTGCTTATCCTTCTGTACTGCATTGTCCTCTTGGTTTTGACCCGGTTCGTTCACTATCCGTTATTTGTCTTGTCTGTTCGTCCCACACGTATCCTAAGTTAGGGACTGCTGTCCAGTTGTCCCTTGTCATCAGGACTCGTGAGTAGAGTAGGCAGGGCCAGGGGTGAGGGTGGAGCTCAGTGGTCACTATCCTCTCCCATGTGTGTGTGTGTATGTGACCGTTACATCATTTTCTCCTATTATGTATCTTTTATTCACAGATAACTGCAGTGAACTTCACGTAGGCCCCTGTACGGACATGATTGCCAATATATGCTGGTCTTTTGAGCATACTGTCAGGTTTCTTGTCTAACAGTTGATGTGGTCCTCCTGTCAATGAGTACTGGAGCCTTGGGCTTGATATCGTTTATATAACTGCTGATGCCATACTATCCATTTGTGTATCCTGACATCAGTTATGTAGTTACGGATGCCACACTATCTATGTTGGTATCTATCACCCATATGCTATCACCCCTTGATGAACCTGTGAATGGGGGAAACGCGTCGGGGTTGTATATTATTCAAAGAACAAGGTGGATTATACATTCATTTATAGGTCCCAGATAACATCATGACCAATAGTGTGAATGTTATCCACCGTTAAGCCCTATTACTTAGGGTTGGGTGTTGTATATGTTTTTAGCTTTTAGTTTTTGTATTTGATTTTTGGTAAGCACCTTCCCTTCTTTAAGGGTATTATCAATATACTCATCCTCTTGTCTCACACCCCTCAGGGTCTTTTGAGGGCAATTACAGCCCAGGTTTGAGGACAGGGAGTCCCCACCATCAGCGGCCATCCCTGGGCTGAGGAGAAGAGTAGGGAAAGACGAGGGACAGATTTCCCATCCCCCTTACGATCTATGTACTTAGGTGCTTACCTTTCGGCTCTATTGATTAGATCTTCATTGATCAATGTCTGTCCTTGTTTTTGGGAGACCGATTCCCATTTTTAAACCAATTGAATAAGGTATATGAGATTTTAGGCTTATGTGTTGCTGGAAGATGGTATTTTGATAATTAGCCCAGGTAGATCCTAGTATCTGCCAATTATCTGGAAATGTTCAATGTGGTAGACAACCCTCTAAAAAAAATAAAAATTAAAAATTATATATATATATATATATATATATATATGTATATAAATATTAATATAATTCTGCTTTGACTAGAAAAATATTTTATCATAAATAAAATCTTGCTTTAACATGAAAACTAAATACTCAAAGATCATGTTTAGTCTTCATGAATTTGATTTGTAAAGACTAGATTATAAACTATGCACTATAAAGATGGATGTAATTTATCTTTTAATTAACACCATGTAGCAACACATTTTACAAAGGACAGGTTCAACAAGGAGTCCTTTAAGTAGACCATCTGGAGTAGATTGCCTGTGGCAGTATCCTCAGGACAAGGCTGAGTAAAAGTTTCATGATCATGGCAATTGCACAGAGACAAGAAATAATTCTCTTCCACCTGCTCTGGATTGCACAGCTGTTTTTTTCCCTTTGGGTATGTCAGTAAATATATCAGTGGTATCAAATGCGATACACTGGAGTCCACACATTGCACTCTGCCAGTCTTAAAGTAAATAAGTTTTCTTCTAAGACACAATTACCGGAGCTTCTCTGTATATGTACAAGCAATTAACGCTTCTTATCATCTGCATGGGTGTCTGTCAGCTTTGCCTCAGAAAATAATTTTCAAGTGAAATATGACAGACAATGCTCCTTCCACAATCAAACGGAATGTAAACAGAAAATGTTTCGCGTCTGGTTACTTTAGAAAATGAATTGGAAATTAATTAAGAGAAGGTTTGGTAATTTAGATATGATTGTCAATCAAATGTCTTAGGCAGATCGCTAATAAAAAATAAAAAATGAGGAAAATAGGAGCATATCTTGTCGTGTGAAGCCGCAGTGGCATCTGTCACAACAAAACTCAAAAACTCCTTGTGAGGCAAATGTAATAATAAGGTGATAATGCAAATATTTCAAACTATACATAGGTAAGTTATTAATGATCCCAACAGTGATGAGATAGTGCCAAGAAATTTTTGAAACAATTTAAAAAAAATTATGTTATACAGTACTGTTTGGATGTTTTTCCATTTTAAAAAAACGGATCTTTCTTGAATTACATTGAAAGTCAAGGGGGGACCGATCCGTTTTCAATTGCACTATATTGTGTCAGTGAAAAACTGATCCGTACCCATTGACTTACATTGTAAATCGGGACGGATCCGTTTGGCTCCCCATAGTCAGACGGTCACCAAAACGCTACAAGCTGTGTTTTAGTCACCGTCTAAAAAACATAATGGAGGCCAAACGCAGCCAAATCAATGCATTCTGAATGGATCCTTATCCATTCAGAATGCATTGGGGCTGAACTGATCCATTTTGGGCCGCTTGTGAGAGCCCTGAAACGGATCTCATAAGCGGACCTAGAAACGCCAGTGTGAAAGTAGCCTTACTTGCATGTCAAACTACACACACACCACAAGGTAACGTGTAGCGAGGACTTTAATGTAATATATATTAATTTCAAAGTGATTTTATTGCCAAAGGCTGGTTTTCCAGCGACATTATTAAACCCCTTTGCTACCAGCGGCATACAGGTAGGGTCTTTAAACATGGCGCCCACTCGCTCGTGCAACGGGCGCCATAGCTAACAGTCTCTGCTATTTCAAACAGCAGAGGCCAAAAACTAATGTCCATGACCGTCAATAATGACGATTGCAGACATTTCAGTCTTTAGATGCCATTCAAGTGTGACCACGACATCTAAAGGGTGAAAAACCCTGAAGCGCGTGCTTATGGGTTAAGACTGGCATCCTCACGCGGTGATTGCGGATGCCAGTCATTATTTCTAATAGGCTGGTTCTCTCTGAAGACCACCATATTAGAGCTGCTGTTCCCATGTTGACCAGCAGGTGGCAGGCCAACATAGGAGATTAGCAATTAGAGGATTACTACACTCATGAGAGTATAGGAATATTCTCAAAAAAAACAAAGATGGGCTACAATTTTTTTAAATAAAGTTATAAAAAAAAATTAAAAAGAATAAAAATTAAAAAATATATATACAGTACAGACCAAAAGTTTGGACACACCTTCTCATTCAAAGAGTTTTCTTTATTTTCATGACTATGAAAATTGAAGATTCACACTGAAGGCATCAAAACTATGAATTAACACATGTGGAATTATATACATAACAAAAAAGTGTGAAACAACTGAAAATATGTCATATTCTAGGTTCTTCAAAGTAGCCACCTTTTGCTTTGATTACTGCTTTGCACACTCTTGGCATTCTCTTGATGAGCTTCAAGAGGTAGTCACCTGAAATGGTCTTCCAACAGTCTTGAAGGAGTTCCCAGAGATGCTTAGCACTTGTTGGCCCTTTTACCTTCACTCTGTGGTCCAGCTCACCCCGAACCATCTCGATTAGGTTCAGGTCCAGTGACTGTGGAGGCCAGGTCATCTGGCGCAGCACCCCATCACTTTCCTTCATGGTCAAATAGCCCTTACACAGCCTGGAGGTGTGTTTGGGGTCATTGTCCTGTTGAAAAATAAATGATGGTCCAACTAAGCGCAAACCGGATGGAATAGCATGCCGCTGCAAGATGCTGTGGTAGCCATGCTGGTTCAGTATGCCTTCAATTTTGAATAAATCCCCAACAGTGTCACCAGCAAAGCACCCCCACACCATCACACCTCCTCCTCCTCCATGCTTCACGGTGGGAACCAGGCATGTAGAGTCCATCCGTTCACCTTTTGTGCGTCGCACAAAGACACGGTGGTTGGAACCAAAGATCTCAAATTTGGACTCATCAGACCAAAGCACAGATTTCCACTGGTCTAATGTCCATTCCTTATATTCTTTAGCCCAAACAAGTCTCTTCTGCTTGTTGCCTGTCCTTAGCAGCGGTTTCCTAGCAGATATTCTACCATGAAGGCCTGATTCACAGAGTCTCCTCTTAACAGTTGTTCTAGAGATGTGTCTGCTGCTAGAACTTTGTGTGACATTGACCTGGTCTCTAATCTGAGCTGCTGTTAACCTGCGATTTCTGAGGCTGGTGACTCGGATGAACTTATCCTCCGCAGCAGAGGTGACTCTTGGTCTTCCTTTCCTGGGGCGGTCTGCATGTGAGCCAGTTTCTTTGTAGCGCTTGATGGTTTTTGTGACTGCACTTGGGGACACTTTCAAAGTTTTCCCAATTTTTCGGACTGACTGACCTTCATTTCTTTAAGTAATGATGGCCACTAGTTTTTCTTTACTTAGCTGCTTTTTTCTTGTCATAATACAAATTCTAATAGTCTATTCAGTAGGACTATCAGCTGTGTATCCACCTGACTTCTCCACAACGCAACTGATGGTCCCAACCCCATTTATAAGGCAAGAAATCCCACTTATTAAACCTACAGCAGATAACGGCCAAGAGGAAAGAGAAGGCGCTCATAGGGTAAGTAAGTTCAGCAAATCAGATTTCTAGTGAAAGAAATGGTTTGCTCACCTATTGTGGTTGCATCAATTGGATGCAACTGCAATGGAGAATGAGTGTAGATAATTGACGGTTGGTGCAGCCTAGATTCGTCCGATCGCCTTGGGCAGGAGCCACCCTGCCACTTGGGTAACGGTATGAAGAAGAGTACGCTAGACCTTAGGTAGAGCGTGTGGACCACAGAGGGCGCACGAAACAACCGATCGAAGACAATGTTTTTGATTTCAGCAATATTCCATTTATTCGTAAGACAACGCGTTTCGGGGTGCTAGGGTCCCCTTTATCAAGTCTAAAATAAATACGGTAAAAAACGGAGAGAACATGTGTTGAGAAAGCACTAAATTTGTGCTCCCCTATATAACAGACAAATAGATTATGAAGATAAATATATAAATAGATAAATGAATAAAATACACATGAATCTAATTGCCAAGACATACACTGATAAAATAAAATAATAAATGTACACCTATATAAAAGGGAGGGTGTATCTTATGTATATATATATATACACATACACATACATACACACATAAAACATGACATCAAATCAATATCGTCAAGAAAAATATATATATATATATATACACATATACATATATATATATGTATATATATATATATATATACCCATACATACACATACACATAGGGAAAAATACATGGATGATAAAAAATGTATATAAAAATAGATTAATGGATAATAAACATAATAAATGAGATAAATACCAAGACAAAAAATCATAGCAGTAACATTTCTGTACTGATATCCGTCCCTACCATGGGAGTGATCTGTATGTCATATATATATAATTAGCACCAATGTAAGTCACTAGCATAAGAGTCCATATGGTCAGTCTATTTGGTGTAGTTGCTGGTAATCCATAGTAGAAAAGCTGGGCCATACATTTGAAAGAAAAACAGTATGAAATGTGGAGGAAAGGGGTCTATGGAAAATATAATGTAATATATCTACTTGCCAAAAAAGAGGGGAGGGGGGAATCTTGTATCCACTGGCAGGCAAAGGGTGTTTATGTCCCTGAGGGGATCATAACCTATTGATGTGTATTGTATGTGTAGCGCCCTGTCCTGGTAGCTCAGACCAAAGATAGTAGTAGTGATTGTTACAGCCCCGCAAGATATATTGAGCAGAATATATGTATATATTCTAGTGGCGCTTAAATATGAATTACCTGAGCCGGAAGGCTGGAGAGATATCACGGCTCGTCTGCAGAGGCACGTGTGGGACGCTGACCTCTTCGGTAACCGCGGTACAGAAGAAGAAGGGGAATGAGTGGGAGGGCTTACCGAGGTCCATGGGAGGAGCGTCCGTGGGGGGCGTGGTTAGAGAAAGCACCCGGTAGCCTTTAGGGGCAGTGAATGGGAGGGTGTGTTTGAATAAGTGGGCGGTGATCCATACGGGGGCGTGGCTATTGGGAGCGCATAGAGAGCAGAGTGGGGACGGCTAAGTGAATTGAAAGCAGAATTGCATCGCAAGGTTGAGAGGCAAGGCTAAGGCCGGCATGTAGGGAATGAATTGATAAAGAAAAAACAGAAATGACCCATAACAGTCTAATTTAAATAGGTGTGAGTAGTGATGGGGCAAGATTGATATAAAATGATTGAACCGAGGGAATGAATTATCCCCAGGAATAGACATTAGGATGTAACTGAAGGGCTTATTTTATTTTTTACTTTGCGGAGGGGTGGTCAGAAGCACTTGCTTTCCAAGGATTCATTGAGTCCATAGGGTTCGAGGGTTTGCAATTTAAATATCCAAAACATCTCTCTCTTCTGTAGAGTCCTAAATCTATCCGAAGTCGTTTCTATAATGGTTTCAATAGGTGTGATTATCAATCCGGATGGATCTTTATTGTGGGAGGTCAGGAAATGGCGGGACACACTATGTTTGAGGTAGCCCCGTGAGATGTTCCAGCGGTGTTTATTTAGTCTTTCTCTTAGTGACTGGATGGTGCGGCCTACATATTGTAGCCCACACTCACACTCCATCACATATATAACATAGGAAGAGGAGCAATTCAGATGGCTTTTAATTGCATATTCCTCCCCCGTCACATTACTCTTAAATGACTGTCTACGATTTGTAATACTGCTACAACATTTGCATAATTTATGATTGCATTTGTAAGTACCTGTGGGTTTCAAATAACCCGTTGTACCAGCTAAAGTTGTAGTAGGACTCTTCTTCTTCAGTTTACTCGGTGCAAGTACATTCTTCAGAGATTTAGCCTTCCTGAAGATAATGTGCGGTTTCTGCGGTATCGCCTCTTTTAGATATGGATCGCATTTGAGTATGTGCCAGTGCTTAGATAAAATGGTTCTTAAAACTTCATGGTTGGGGTTAAAAGTTGTAATAAAAGAGGTCTTAAAATCCATGGTTTTTAATGTTTCGTCCGGCTCGTTCTTCTTTTTTATGTTCAGGCATTCTTCTTGACTCAGATTTTTTGCCCGCATGAACGCGTGGTCTACAATTCTTTTCGGGTATCTCTTCTTCATGAATCTAGATCGTAATATCTCACTCTGAGTGAGGAAGTCGCCATCATCAGTACAATTCCTCCTGATCCGTTTAAATTGGCTGTACGGTATGTTATTTTTCCATTTTTTGTGGTGGGCGCTTCTATAGTCAAGGTAACTATTACCGTCAACAGTTTTGAAATGTGTCTTGGACTTGATGGTCTTATTCTCTGAATAGAGGAGTAGGTCTAGATATTCGATAGATGAGGTGGTTAGGTTGGATGTAAATGAGAGATTCCACGTATTTTTATTTAAGTAGCTAACGAATGATTCCGCTTCTTCTTTAGGACCATTCCAGATCACTATAAGGTCATCTATATAACGCTTATATAATATGATGTTTTTCTTCCAATAATGACTCAAATAGATAAACTCTTCTTCAAAGCAGCCCATGTACAGATTGGCAAAGCTCGGCGCGAAACGCGTCCCCATTGCGGTCCCGTTTCGTTGCCTGTAGATCTTGTCCTCAAATGTAAAAACGTTATGTGTTAAAATAAAATGAATTGCATCCAATATAAAATCCCTATGTATGCCGGAAAGATGGTCATCTGTTTCTAAAAAGCGTTTTGTGGTTTCAATGCCCGCTGTATGTGGGATGTTGGAGTAGAGGGCTGCAACATCCAATGTCAGCCAACAGAAGTGGGGTTTCCATTCAATATCTGTTAGTAGACTAATTAGTTGCGTAGAGTCTCTCAGATAGGATCGAAGGTTTCTGACATGGCTTTGAAGGAATATATCGACATAATGAGAAAGATTACTGGTAAGAGAGTTAATTCCCGAAATAATCGGTCTACCTGGTGGATTCAAAGGGTTTTTGTGGATTTTTGGCAGATGATAAAATAATGCCATATTTGGATGTTCAACCATTATATACTCCCTTTCTTTCTTAGTAATAACTTTGTTTTCTTCGGCTTTTTTCAGCATAATATTCAGTGTCTTTTGGTCCTCTACAAATGGATTGGATGTGAGTCGTTCGTAATATAGGGCGTCATCCAGTATCCTGTTGGCTTCCATTATGTAATCCTCCTTGTTTTGTAAAATTATTCCACCTCCCTTATCCGCACTCCTAATGACAAGAAGGTCATTTTTGTTTAATTCTATTAGTGCGTCTTTTTCTCCTTTCGATAGGTTGTTCTTGACCTTGATGGCTTTATTAATTACTCTTGCTTCTTTGGAAACCAAAGAGTAAAAGGTATTGATGTGATTTCCTCTATGGTATGTAGGATTAAATGTCGATTTTGGTTTCAGGTCAGTATGGGGAGTGTTGATTTCTTCTTTTTCTTCATCTTTACTTGCCGTAGTTTCCTTATCTTTGTTTGTCACAGGTAATTTGGATTTGATGGCAAAGTGCCTTTGAAGTGTGACCTTCCTGATGAATGCATTCAGGTCTACAAAAAGGTCAAATTCATTGTACTTTTCTGCCGGACAGAACGATAAGCCCCTCTGGAGGACTGACATCTGTGCTGCAGAGAGGTCAAACCTAGATAAATTAAATATCTTTACTGTAGTGAGGTTTTGTTCCTCTTTGGGCTGTGGGGGTTCTGTTTCGTTTCTTCCTCCTTGGTTGTTTTTTCTGATTCCACGGGTTCGTATTCCTCCTCTTCGTCCTCTCCGGTATTTTTTCTTTTTAGACCCTTTTGGAGGAGATTGGTCTTTGGCTTGAAAAAATCCAAGATCATCTTTGCCCCACCTGCTGGTCGTTTGAGAACATATGTTGCCTCCGGGGTCAGGGCCCCGGGTAGCGCTAAAAAAGAAATTGATTGATTCACAGCGTGATTTGAAGAAATCTGTGTGTCATCTGAAGTACTTGTATTATGTACGGTAATTAGAGAGTCCTCCAATACAGAAGGTTCAATCTCAGTAAGATCCAGTGTTGTAGGCAATGGCGCTACACATACAATACACATCAATAGGTTATGATCCCCTCAGGGACATAAACACCATTTGCCTGCCAGTGGATACAAGATTCCCCCCTCCCCTCTTTTTTGGCAAGTAGATATATTACATTATATTTTCCATAGACCCCTTTCCTCCACATTTCATACTGTTTTTCTTTCAAATGTATGGCCCAGCTTTTCTACTATGGATTACCAGCAACTACACCAAATAGACTGACCATATGGACTCTTATGCTAGTGACTTACATTGGTGCTAATTATATATATATGACATACAGATCACTCCCATGGTAGGGACGGATATCAGTACAGAAATGTTACTGCTATGATTTTTTGTCTTGGTATTTATCTCATTTATTATGTTTATTATCCATTAATCTATTTTTATATACATTTTTTATCATCCATGTATTTTTCCCTATGTGTATGTGTATGTATGGGTATATATATATATATATATATATATATATACATATATATATATATATATATATATGTATATGTGTATATATATATATATATATATATATTTTTTTTTTTTTTTTTTTCTTGACGATATTGATTTGATGTCATGTTTTATGTGTGTATGTATGTGTATGTGTATATATATATATACATAAGATACACCCTCCCTTTTATATAGGTGTACATTTATTATTTTATTTTATCAGTGTATGTCTTGGCAATTAGATTCATGTGTATTTTATTCATTTATCTATTTATATATTTATCTTCATAATCTATTTGTCTGTTATATAGGGGAGCACAAATTTAGTGCTTTCTCAACACATGTTCTCTCCGTTTTTTACCGTATTTATTTTAGACTTGATAAAGGGGACCCTAGCACCCCGAAACGCGTTGTCTTACGAATAAATGGAATATTGCTGAAATCAAAAACATTGTCTTCGATCGGTTGTTTCGTGCGCCCTCTGTGGTCCACACGCTCTACCTAAGGTCTAGCGTACTCTTCTTCATACCGTTACCCAAGTGGCAGGGTGGCTCCTGCCCAAGGCGATCGGACGAATCTAGGCTGCACCAACCGTCAATTATCTACACTCATTCTCCATTGCAGTTGCATCCAATTGATGCAACCACAATAGGTGAGCAAACCATTTCTTTCACTAGAAATCTGATTTGCTGAACTTACTTACCCTATGAGCGCCTTCTCTTTCCTCTTGGCCGTTATCTGCTGTATGTTCCTGAGTTCTCCAGGTAAAAGAGTTTAAATAACTCTGAGATACGGCGGCTCTAGGTATCCCCCTTTGGTGAATACTACACCTGACAGAAAAACATACTGATGGAGTATAGTCAACATCGTCTGTCCGAACGTAAAAAACTTACACACATCTGGACAGAAAATGAAACAAACATCGCCAACCGAAACGAACCGGATAATAACACTCCTCCGAAAGAAACTATCGGAACGAAAGAACTGGCGAACCTTTTCTTCAAACTAGAATCATCCTTGCAAGAAGAAATCCAACATCATTTAGACTTGATACTACTCAGGGCCTACCTTAAGGAGGCCTTAGTCCCCCGTGGACTACGATGGAAACTAGAAAGTCCTTTTAAAAATGATCCTGCCTTCACACAGGAGTGGGATAACTATATGTTAAACAGCGGCAGGGGTCTGATGGAACTCCTTTGCAAAAAACGTGAACTGTTATGTCAGCACCTAAAAGAACAGATACAACAACAGACTAGTCACCTCATCACCTTTAGTAAACATACAGAATACACGAAGTTCGACAGACTTATCACAGGTCGACTACTCCAATTAGAGCGAGAAATCATACATAAAAAAACTGGCAAACTCTGTAGGGACAGATCAGATTTTTTGAACGGCAACATCCAGTTCTGGTCCAAAAATAGAATCCCCCCAAAAAATACACAAAGCACCAATAACAACAAGATTATAAATACTAGTGCGAGTAGGATCCCAACCAATGTAGTGAACCAATCACAAGTGCCAGTATCTAGGGGCAGTAATATTCATACACCTCTCTTCAAACCATCCACCCGAAATACCCAAACATACACCAGATATCGCAGTAGACCAGCGAATCATCAACCTGACAAGTCCACGAACACTAGGGCTCCATCTGCCTATACCCACCATTGTTCAAATAAAACACAGACCCCCCAACGGTCTCGTACGGGTCTTGACGTACGTTCAATTACACACAGACAGCCACAGACGTTTTTACCCACTGCCGTAAAGCTAGGCACATCACCCAAGACCACCCAGCCCATTTCCACCTTGCCCATGTCCGACCTACCAGTATGGTTCACCCCACCATCCATTCCACCACCATCAATATTTCGTCCCCCCCCAAGTCCTCCTTTGGACCCCTCGCAAGGTTGTCCTCTCAATTTACCTCCTACCTCTTTTTCATCATTGCCTACAACACTGGATCTTACTGAGATTGAACCTTCTGTATTGGAGGACTCTCTAATTACCGTACATAATACAAGTACTTCAGATGACACACAGATTTCTTCAAATCACGCTGTGAATCAATCAATTTCTTTTTTAGCGCTACCCGGGGCCCTGACCCCGGAGGCAACATATGTTCTCAAACGACCAGCAGGTGGGGCAAAGATGATCTTGGATTTTTTCAAGCCAAAGACCAATCTCCTCCAAAAGGGTCTAAAAAGAAAAAATACCGGAGAGGACAAAGAGGAGGAATACGAACCCGTGGAATCAGAAAAAACAACCAAGGAGGAAGAAACGAAACAGAACCCCCACAGCCCAAAGAGGAACAAAACCTCACTACAGTAAAGATATTTAATTTATCTAGGTTTGACCTCTCTGCAGCACAGATGTCAGTCCTCCAGAGGGGCTTATCGTTCTGTCCGGCAGAAAAGTACAATGAATTTGACCTTTTTGTAGACCTGAATGCATTCATCAGGAAGGTCACACTTCAAAGGCACTTTGCCATCAAATCCAAATTACCTGTGACAAACAAAGATAAGGAAACTACGGCAAGTAAAGATGAAGAAAAAGAAGAAATCAACACTCCCCATACTGACCTGAAACCAAAATCGACATTTAATCCTACATACCATAGAGGAAATCACATCAATACCTTTTACTCTTTGGTTTCCAAAGAAGCAAGAGTAATTAATAAAGCCATCAAGGTCAAGAACAACCTATCGAAAGGAGAAAAAGACGCACTAATAGAATTAAACAAAAATGACCTTCTTGTCATTAGGAGCGCGGATAAGGGAGGTGGAATAATTTTACAAAACAAGGAGGATTACATAATGGAAGCCAACAGGATACTGGATGACGCCCTATATTACGAACGACTCACATCCAATCCATTTGTAGAGGACCAAAAGACACTGAATATTATGCTGAAAAAAGCCGAAGAAAACAAAGTTATTACTAAGAAAGAAAGGGAGTATATAATGGTTGAACATCCAAATATGGCATTATTTTATCATCTGCCAAAAATCCACAAAAACCCTTTGAATCCACCAGGTAGACCGATTATTTCGGGAATTAACTCTCTTACCAGTAATCTTTCTCATTATGTCGATATATTCCTTCAAAGCCATGTCAGAAACCTTCGATCCTATCTGAGAGACTCTACGCAACTAATTAGTCTACTAACAGATATTGAATGGAAACCCCACTTCTGTTGGCTGACATTGGATGTTGCAGCCCTCTACTCCAACATCCCACATACAGCGGGCATTGAAACCACAAAACGCTTTTTAGAAACAGATGACCATCTTTCCGGCATACATAGGGATTTTATATTGGATGCAATTCATTTTATTTTAACACATAACGTTTTTACATTTGAGGACAAGATCTACAGGCAACGAAACGGGACCGCAATGGGGACGCGTTTCGCGCCGAGCTTTGCCAATCTGTACATGGGCTGCTTTGAAGAAGAGTTTATCTATTTGAGTCATTATTGGAAGAAAAACATCATATTATATAAGCGTTATATAGATGACCTTATAGTGATCTGGAATGGTCCTAAAGAAGAAGCGGAATCATTCGTTAGCTACTTAAATAAAAATACGTGGAATCTCTCATTTACATCCAACCTAACCACCTCATCTATCGAATATCTAGACCTACTCCTCTATTCAGAGAATAAGACCATCAAGTCCAAGACACATTTCAAAACTGTTGACGGTAATAGTTACCTTGACTATAGAAGCGCCCACCACAAAAAATGGAAAAATAACATACCGTACAGCCAATTTAAACGGATCAGGAGGAATTGTACTGATGATGGCGACTTCCTCACTCAGAGTGAGATATTACGATCTAGATTCATGAAGAAGAGATACCCGAAAAGAATTGTAGACCACGCGTTCATGCGGGCAAAAAATCTGAGTCAAGAAGAATGCCTGAACATAAAAAAGAAGAACGAGCCGGACGAAACATTAAAAACCATGGATTTTAAGACCTCTTTTATTACAACTTTTAACCCCAACCATGAAGTTTTAAGAACCATTTTATCTAAGCACTGGCACATACTCAAATGCGATCCATATCTAAAAGAGGCGATACCGCAGAAACCGCACATTATCTTCAGGAAGGCTAAATCTCTGAAGAATGTACTTGCACCGAGTAAACTGAAGAAGAAGAGTCCTACTACAACTTTAGCTGGTACAACGGGTTATTTGAAACCCACAGGTACTTACAAATGCAATCATAAATTATGCAAATGTTGTAGCAGTATTACAAATCGTAGACAGTCATTTAAGAGTAATGTGACGGGGGAGGAATATGCAATTAAAAGCCATCTGAATTGCTCCTCTTCCTATGTTATATATGTGATGGAGTGTGAGTGTGGGCTACAATATGTAGGCCGCACCATCCAGTCACTAAGAGAAAGACTAAATAAACACCGCTGGAACATCTCACGGGGCTACCTCAAACATAGTGTGTCCCGCCATTTCCTGACCTCCCACAATAAAGATCCATCCGGATTGATAATCACACCTATTGAAACCATTATAGAAACGACTTCGGATAGATTTAGGACTCTACAGAAGAGAGAGATGTTTTGGATATTTAAATTGCAAACCCTCGAACCCTATGGACTCAATGAATCCTTGGAAAGCAAGTGCTTCTGACCACCCCTCCGCAAAGTAAAAAATAAAATAAGCCCTTCAGTTACATCCTAATGTCTATTCCTGGGGATAATTCATTCCCTCGGTTCAATCATTTTATATCAATTTTGCCCCATCACTACTCACACCTATTTAAATTAGACTGTTATGGGTCATTTCTGTTTTTTCTTTATCAATTCATTCCCTACATGCCGGCCTTAGCCTTGCCTCTCAACCTTGCGATGCAATTCTGCTTTCAATTCACTTAGCCGTCCCCACTCTGCTCTCTATGCGCTCCCAATAGCCACGCCCCCGTACGGATCACCGCCCACTTATTCAAACACACCCTCCCATTCACTGCCCCTAAAGGCTACCGGGTGCTTTCTCTAACCACGCCCCCCACGGACGCTCCTCCCATGGACCTCGGTAAGCCCTCCCACTCATTCCCCTTCTTCTTCTGTACCGCGGTTACCGAAGAGGTCAGCGTCCCACACGTGCCTCTGCAGACGAGCCGTGATATCTCTCCAGCCTTCCGGCTCAGGTAATTCATATTTAAGCGCCACTAGAATATATACATATATTCTGCTCAATATATCTTGCGGGGCTGTAACAATCACTACTACTATCTTTGGTCTGAGCTACCAGGACAGGGCGCTACACATACAATACACATCAATAGGTTATGATCCCCTCAGGGACATAAACACCCTTTGCCTGCCAGTGGATACAAGATTCCCCCCTCCCCTCTTTTTTGGCAAGTAGATATATTACATTATATTTTCCATAGACCCCTTTCCTCCACATTTCATACTGTTTTTCTTTCAAATGTATGGCCCAGCTTTTCTACTATGGATTACCAGCAACTACACCAAATAGACTGACCATATGGACTCTTATGCTAGTGACTTACATTGGTGCTAATTATATATATATGACATACAGATCACTCCCATGGTAGGGACGGATATCAGTACAGAAATGTTACTGCTATGATTTTTTGTCTTGGTATTTATCTCATTTATTATGTTTATTATCCATTAATCTATTTTTATATACATTTTTTATCATCCATGTATTTTTCCCTATGTGTATGTGTATGTATGGGTATATATATATATATATATATATATATATATATACATATATATATATATATATATATATGTATATGTGTATATATATATATATATATTTTTCTTGACGATATTGATTTGATGTCATGTTTTATGTGTGTATGTATGTGTATGTGTATATATATATATACATAAGATACACCCTCCCTTTTATATAGGTGTACATTTATTATTTTATTTTATCAGTGTATGTCTTGGCAATTAGATTCATGTGTATTTTATTCATTTATCTATTTATCTATTTATCTTCATAATCTATTTGTCTGTTATATAGGGGAGCACAAATTTAGTGCTTTCTCAACACATGTTCTCTCCGTTTTTTACCGTATTTATTTTAGACTTGATAAAGGGGACCCTAGCACCCCGAAACGCGTTGTCTTACGAATAAATGGAATATTGCTGAAATCAAAAACATTGTCTTCGATCGGTTGTTTCGTGCGCCCTCTGTGGTCCACACGCTCTACCTAAGGTCTAGCGTACTCTTCTTCATACACTTATTAAACCTGACAGGGCACACCTGTGAAGTGAAGACCATTTCAGGTGACTACCTCTTGAAGCTCATCAAGAGAATGGCAAGAGTGTGCAAAGCAGTAATCAAAGCAAAAGGTGGCTACTTTGAAGAACCTAGAATATGACATATTTTCAGTTGTTTCACACTTTTTTGTTATGTATATAATTCCACATGTGTTAATTCATAGTTTTGATGCCTTCAGTGTGAATCTACAATTTTCATAGTCATGAAAATAAAGAAAACTCTTTGAAAGGTGTGTCCAAACTTCATCTGATGGGTTAAATATCCATTATCAGCGTTATCTCCTATCCTAGACAGAAGGCACCTGGCAGCTAAGGCACTCGCTCCATTCTGGAGCGGGCACCATCTCTAACCCCTTCAGGACCTTGCAATTTTCCTTGTATACATTTTAGTTTTTTAATCTTTGCATTCTGTTCACATAGACATATATGGGCTTGTTTTTTCAGGGATAAGTTATACTTTCTAATGGCACCATTTTATATTGCATAAATTGTAGTGGGAATCTTGAAAAAATTCCAAATGGGGTGGAATTTGAAAAAAAAAAAGACTGAATTCTGACAGCTTTATGGGTTTCATTTTTATGGCTTTCTGTATGCAGTAAAACTGACCTGTTATCTTCATTCTCTGGTTTAGGCCTCATGCACACGACCATTGTGTGCATCCGTGGCCATTGTGCCGTTTTGTTTTCACGGACCCATTGACTTTCAATGGGGCCCGTGGAAAAATCGGCAAATGCACCGTTTTGCAGCCGAGACCATGATCCGTGTATCCTGTCCGTCAAAAAAATAGGACCTGTCCTATTTTTTTGACGGACAACGGTTCACGGACCCATTCAAGTCAATGGGTCTGTGAAAGAACACGGATGCACACAAGATTGGCATCCGTGTCCGTGATCCGTGGCCGTAGGTTACTTTCATACAGACGGATCCGGGGGAGGCCGCACACTGCCACCAATGTTCCTATTACAATAGAGGGAGGGAGGGGGGGCCGCACTGGCCACCAATGATATTCAAACTGGGGAGGGGGGGTCTGCCCCCTGCTGCCTGGCAGCCCTGATCTCTTACAGGGGACTATGATACGCACAATTAACCCCTTCAGGTGCGGCACCTGAGGGGTTAATTGTGCTGATCACGGCCCCCTGTAATAGATCGGGTGCTGCCAGGCAGCAGGGGGCAGTCATGTACACAGTTTGTAGTATATTCTAACTAGAAGCGTCCCCATCACCATGGGAACGCCTCTGTGTTAGAATATACTGTCGGATATGAGTTTTCACAATGTAAATCATATCCGACAGTATATTCTAACATAGAGGCGTTCCCATGGTGATGGGGACGCTTAAAGTTAAAATATACCATCGGATTGGAGAAAACTCTGATCGGATGGTATAAAAGGAACTCCAGACTTTACATTGAAAGTCAATGGGGACAGATCCGTTTGCAATTGCACCATATTGTGTCAACGTCAAACGGATCCGTCCCCATTGACTTGCATTGTAATTCAGGACGGATCCGTTTGGCTCCGCACGGTGGACACCAAAACGACTTTTTTTTCATGTCCGTGGATCCTCCAAAAATCAAGGACGACCCACGGATGAAAAAACGGTCACGGATCACGGACCAACGGAACCCTGTTTTGCGGACAGTGAAAAAATACTGTCGTGTGCATGAGGCCTTAGTATGATTACAGTGAGAACACACATAATTTTTCTTGTGTTTTAATACATAAAAAAACAAATACTTAAAAAAAAAGATTGTTTTCTTCGCATTGCCATATTCTGAACCCCGTTACTTTTTATAGTTATGTTTATAGAGCTGTCTGAGAGCTCATTTTTGGAGTATGTATGAATTTTTAATCACATTATTCAATTGTTTAAGAAGGTTTAGCAAATCACCATTTTTGTTTTCATTATGGCATTCACTGTATGGGATAAACACATTGATATTTTAATTGTTCGGGAATTTGGAATTCTTTTTTTGTTAATTTTTATTTTTAATATGGGGAAAATAGGTGATTTTAATTGTTTTACTTTTACTTTTTAGGGCTACATAGGAACTACTGTATTGGTATGGACTCAGATTCTTCCTAAGGCTCAAGGCTACTACAGCAAATGAACAGCTTCCCTAATCTTAAAGAGGACCTTTCACTAGTTTAAAAACTAAAAACTAACTATATCAGTGGGCAGAGCGGCGCCCAGGGGTCCCCCTGCACTTACTTGTATGTCTGGGAGCCGCTCCGTTCGCCCGGTGTAGGCTCCGGTGTCTGCAGCTCCCTCTGTTGTACTGGACGGATTTTTTGTATTAGGGTGTCCCTTGCTGCAGCGCTGGCCAATCGCAGCGCACAGCTCGCAGCTCTGAGTAACGCAACTTAAAAGGTGAAACTAACATATGAGATAGACTCATTACATGCAAAGTGAGATATTTCAAGCCTTTGTTATAATTTGGATGATTATGGCTTACAGTTTATGAAACCCCCAAAGTCTTAATATTGAGCTACCCTTTGCTCAGGGGGTATGGATTAATTAGCTAACTAGAGTGCGACACTTTGAGCCTAGAATATTGAACCTTTTCACAAAATTCTAATTTTAAGCTGCAATTCCTTTTAATTTGCATTACTGAAATAAATGGACTTTTGCACAATATTCAAATTTTTCGAGTCTCACCTGTATATACATACATACATAAATACATACACACATACACACATACACATACAGTGCCTTGCAAAAGTATTCCCCATTGACTTTTTTTGTATTTTGCTACATTACAGCCTTAAGTTCAATGTTATGTTAATCTGAATTTTATGTGATAGATCAGAACATAATAGTCTAAGTTGGTGAAGTGAAATGAGAAAAATATATAAATAAAACTATTGTTTAGAACTAGAAAACAGAAAATTGTCATGTGTGTATGTATTCAGCACCTTTGTTAGAAAGCCCATAAAAAG
Organism: Bufo gargarizans; assembly: GCF_014858855.1. NCBI lineage: Eukaryota > Metazoa > Chordata > Amphibia > Anura > Bufonidae > Bufo > Bufo gargarizans. The sequence continues at coordinate 352,644,667 of NC_058084.1, read as the reverse complement.
CTCTGATGCAACCAATTACCTTCTGAAGTCACATAATTAGTGAAATGATGTCCACCCTTGTGCAATCTAAGTGTCACATGATCTGTCATTACATATACACACTTTTTTTGAAAAGCCCCAGAGACTGCAACACCTAAGTAAGAGGCATCACTAATAGAGATGTCGCGAACATAAAATTTTTCATTTGCGAACTGCGAACGCAAATTTATGCAAATATTCGCGAACGGGCGAACCGTGCGAACCACCATTGACTTCAATAGGCAGGCGAATTTTAAAACCCACAGTAGTGATAGAAAAGTTGTTTCAAGGGGACTAACACCTGGACTGTGGCATGCCGGAGGGGGATCCATGGCAAAACTCCCATGGAAAATTACATAGTTGACGCAGAGTTGGATTTTAATCCATAAAGGGCCTAAATCACCTAGCAATCCAATTTTTTTTTTGAACAACGTGGTTTAAAACATCCAGTGTGTGTATACGATCAGGTATGATGTTGTATCGATCAGGTAGTATAAGGATTACGCCCGCTTCACAGACATTGACAGACCAAACTCCCCTTTTAATGCACCGCAAACAACCGCAAACAGTCCATTTTCCCAACTGCAAACTTCCCATTTGCACAAGGTTGGATACCAAGCTAGCCATGTCCCGTTGATATCATTAAAGGTTTCTTCCTCCACCCAGCCACGTACACCACCAAGGGTCCCCGAAAGGTGAATTGAATAGATTTTTCGAACGGGGAGATGGTTAAAAAAACGCTGGCTTCCTCCCCTTTGTTTGAATCTACGCCACGGTCACTGCGTCAGCGCCGTGCAATTTACTGTCACACCCGATATGAGTGGTATTTTCTGTAGTACTATTCTCATCAGTTTAATCCCTGTTACGTGACATCCCCAATCTGGGGTCCATAAATTGATTTTTCGAACTGGAGATGGTTAAAAAAACACTGGCTCCCTCCACTTAGTTTGAATCCACGCCACGGTCACTGCATCTGCACCGTTCAATTTACTGTTACACCCGATATGAGTGGTATTTTCTGTAGTACTATTCTCATCAGTTTAATCCCTGTTACGTCCCATATCAGTGATTGCCTTTTGTGAAAAAAAAATTTGGCCGGGTACCTTCGACTGCCTTCACAGTGACAGACCAAACTCTGATACACCAAACTGAATTGATTTTAGGAACCGGGAGATGGAAAAAGCAGCTTGGTCGGTCCTCTTACTCCCAAGTTGGGGCACTGCGCGTGCACGGAGCAATGTGCTGTGACACCCTATATGAGTGGTGTCTTAACTAGTACTATTCCTATCAGTTTAGTCCCTGTTACGTCCCCTATCCGGGGACGTGTGTCGAATTGATTAATCATTGTCAAATTAACGAAATCCAGAAATAATTTTGTTCTGAGCTCTGTACTTGCTTTGTATTGGAATTGATGGGGATTTTTAAAATTGTCTGCATTATTTCTAATAAACTATTTAGAGACTTTATTATGATTTTTATTTTATGTATTAAAAACCCATACAACTTAAAAAAAAAGAAAAGAAAGAAAAATAATGTTTTTTCTATGAAAAATTATCCAGCCGATCGCTTTTAGTCTGATCATAATGAAGCAACGGCCTTATCTGGGGTGTGGCAACATTGCCAACACACTCATAGAGGTGATGATCGCTTCATTGTTATACGCGAGCCCCTTCAACACAACAAGGTACCGATCACGAAGGGGAATTGACACATGTATGTGCACGTGTTTTGTTTGTAGTATTCAAGTGTTTCATCGCTCCTCAGAGTGTCGATATTTGCAGTTAAGGCGAGGTAGTCTGCTACCTGTCGGTCGAGTCGTTCTCTAAGGCCTGATTCCGAAGGGCTGTGACGATGTGTAGGACTGAAAAAGCTCTGCATGTCCTCCATCAACAACACATCTGTAAAGCATCCTGTCCTTGCCGCCGTTGTCGTGGTAGGAGGAGGATTACTTTCACCTCTTCCCCAGTTAGATTCCCGTTGTGCTGTGACATCCCCCTTATAAGCTGTGTAAAGCATATTTTTTAGTTTGGTTTTGAACTGCTGCATCCTTTCTGACTTTCGGTCATTTGGTAACATTTCCGCCACTTTCTGCTTAAACCAGGGGTCTAGTAGCGTGGCCACCCAGTACAGGTCGTTCTCCTTCATCCTTTTTATACGAGGGTCCCTCAACAGACATGACAGCATGAAAGACCCCATTTGCACAAGGTTGGATGTCGAGCTACTCATTTCCCGTTCCTCATCCTCACTGATGTCATTGACGATCTGTTCTTCCCCCCAGCCATGTACAACACCACGCTTCCCAGATAGGTGACAACAACGAGCACCCTGGGATGCCTGCTGTGGTTGGTCTTCCTCCTCCTCAAAGCCACATTCCTCCTCTGACTCCTCTTCATCATACTCCTCTTCCAGCGTTGCCGCAGTTCCGGCAAGCGATGATGACAAGGCTGTTTCTGGAGGTGATGGTGACCACAACTCTTCCTCTTACTCTTCACGCTCATCTACAGCCTGATCCAGCACTCTTCGCAGGGCACGCTCCAGGAAGAAAACAAATGGGATGAGGTCGCTGATGGTGCCTTCGGTGCGACTGACTAGGTTTGTCATCTCCTCAAAATGACGCATGAGCCTACAGGCATTGCGCATGAGCGTCCAGTAACGTGGCAAAAAAATTCCCAGCTCCGCAGAGGCTGCCCTACCACCCCGGTTATACAAATACTCGTTGACGGCTTTTTCTTGTTGGAGCAGGCGGTCGAACATTAGGAGTGTTGAATTCCAACGTGTTGGGCTGTCGCAAATCAAGCGCCTCACTGGCATGTTGTTTCGGCGCTGAATGTCTGAAAAGTGCGCCATGGCCATGTAGGAACGCCTGAAATGGCCACACACCTTCCTGGCCTGCTTGAGGACGTCCTGTAAGCCTGGGTACTTAGACACAAAGCGTTGTACGATGAGATTCAACACATGTGCTATGCACGGCACGTGTGACAACTTGCCCAAATTCAATGCCGCCAACAAATTGCTTCCTTTGTCACACACCACTTTGTCGATCTCCAGTTGGTGCAAGGTCAGCCACTGATCCACCTGTGCATTCAGGGCGGACAGGAGTGCTGGTCCGGTGTGACTCGCTGCTTTCAGGCAAGTCAACCCCAAGACAGCGTAACACTGTCGTATCCGGGATGTGGAATAGCCCCTGGGGAGCTGGGGGGATTTAGTTGATGAGCAGCCAGACACCGCAGCAGAAGAGGACTCAGCCGAGGAGGTTATGGAAGAGGATGGAGTAGGAAGAGTAGAGGAGGTGGCAGTAGGCCTGCCTGCAAGTCGTGGCGGTGTCACCAACTCCGCTGCAGAGCCACGCATTCCATGCTTGGCAGCCGTCATCAGGTTGACCCAATGCACAGTGTAGGTGATATACCCGCCCTGACCGTGCTTTGCAGACCAGGTATCAGTGGTCAGATGGACCCTTGCCCCAACACTGTATGCCAGAGATGCCATGACTTCCTTTTCAATCACTGAGTAGAGGTTTGGGATTGCCTTTTTTGAAAAATAAATTCGTCCGGGTACCTTCCACTGTGGTGTCCCAATAGCAACAATTTTTTTGAAGGCCTCAGACTCCACCAGCTGGTATGGTAAAAGCTGGTGGGCTAAGAGCTCCGTCAAGCCAGCTGTCAGACGCCGGGCAAGGGGGTGACTCTGTAACATTGGCTTCTTACGCTCAAACATTTCCTTTACAGACACCTAACTGTGGGCAGATGAGATGGAACTGCTAAAGGTGAGAGGCGGAGTGGCGGGTGGTTGAGAGGGGGCAAGGAGGACAGCAGTGGTTGACGTGGCTGAAGATGCTGGACCAGGAGGAGGATGTGGCTTTGAGTTTGTGTGCTGCTTGTACTCATGTGTTGATCCCATTGACGTTTGTGATGTGAGATCATGTGCCTTTGCAAAGCAGTTGTACCGAGGTGGGTGTTGGACTTCCCACGACTATGTTTCTTTTAGGAGAGTTTGCAAATGGCATCGCTGTTATCAGAGGCAGACACACAAAAAAATGCCACACTGCTGAGCTTTGCAATGACGGCATTCTGGTGGTGGATTGCTGTCTGGCTGACCCCGGGTGCCGATACATGCTGTCTGACTGTGCCACTAGCTCCTTGTGACGACCCCCCCTGCTTCCAACTCATCTCCTCCTTCTCTCTGTCTCCCCTTCTTAACTTCCCCCTCTTCTTCTTCTCTTCGAGCAGGCACCCACGTGGCATCCACGTACACATCGTCATCATCAACCACTTCACTTGTATCTGACACCTCAGCAAAGGAAGCAGCAGCGAGTACAACATCATCATCACACTGTACATCCATGTGTGTAATGCTGCATGACTGAGACATATCCCTGTTATCTACATCCTCTGGCAATAATGGTTGTGCATCACTAATTTCTTCCAACTGATGTGTAAATAACTCCTTTGAGGGATCAAGTGAAGCGGCTGTGGTGGTAGTGGTGGTGGTGGCAGCGGGCGGGAGAGTGGTAACTTGAGAGCAGATGACCAAAGCTGAGCTGGAGGAGGATGGTGCGTCAAGATTCTTAGTGGAAGCTGTTGAAGATTGGGTGTCCTGTGTAAGCCAGTCAACTATTTTCTCCGAATTTTTTGGGTTCAGGGTACAGTGGCCTCTGAACACTGGGCATTATTCCAGGGCCAGTGGAAATCACAGCACCACGACCACGACGGCCCCTGCGGGGTGGCCTGCCTCTGCCTGTCATTTTTTTTTTTGATAAGTGGTACTATGCCTGCAAGGTACTGTGCCACCCTATATAAGTGGTGGGCAGTGGGCACAGTACAGTCTGTGTGGGCCTGACACACACGGGCTTGCAACTGTGATTATATCACTGAAAAATATTAAATACAATTTTTTTTTTTTTGCAAGGCATTTGAGTGAGTGACACCCTGTAACGGTATGAGTGGAGGCCTAGCCACTAGCCAGTGGCCGCAATACAGTCTGTGTGGGCCTGACACACACGGGCTTGCAAATGTGATTATATCACAGAAAAATTTTAAATATAATTTTTTTATCTGCAAGGTATTTGAGTGAGTGACAAACTGTAACGGTATGAGTGAAGGGCTAGCCACTAGCCAGTGGCCACAATACAGTCTTTGTGGGCCTGACACACACGGGCTTGCAAATGTGATTATATCACAGAAAGATATTAAATAGAATTTTTTTATCTGCAAGGTATTTGAGTGAGTGACACCCTGTAACGGTATGAGTGGAGGCCTAGCCACTAGCCAGTGGCCACAATACAGTTTGTGTGGGCCTGACACACACTGGATTGCAACTCTGATTATATCACTGAAAAATATTAAATACAATTATTTTTTATTTGCAAGGCATTTGAGTGAGTGACACCCTGTAACGGTATGAGTGGAGGCCTAGCCACTAGCCAGTGGCCGCAATACAGTCTGTGTGGGCCTGACACACACTGGCTTACAACTGTGTTTATATCACTGAAAAATATTAAATATATTTTTTTTTTACAACCGGATTCCCAAAAAGTTGGGACACTAAACAAATTGTGAATAAAAACTGAATGCAATGATGTGGAGATGGCAAATGTCAATATTTTATTTGTAATAGAATGTAGATGACAGATCAAACGTTTAATCCGAGTAAATGTATCATTTTAAAGGAAAAATGCGTCAATTCAAATTTTCACAGTGTCAACAAATCCCAAAAAAGTTGAGACAAGTAGCAATAAGAGGCTGTAAAAAGTAAATTTGAGCATAACGAAGAGCTGGAAGACCAATTAACACTAATTAGGTCAATTGGCAACATGATTGGGTATAAAAAGAGCTTCTCAGAGTGGCAGTGTCTCTCAGAAGCCAAGATGGGTAGAGGATCACCAATTCCCACAATGTTGCGCAGAAAGATAGTGGAGCAATATCAGAAAGGTGTTACCCAGCAAAAAATTGCAAAGACTTTGCATCTATCATCATCAACTGTGCATAATATAATCCGAAGATTCAGAGAATCTGGAACAATCTCTGTGCGTAAGGGTCAAGGCAGTAAAACCATACTGGATGCCCGTGATCTCCGGGCCCTTAAACAAGACTGCACCATAAACAGGAATGTTACTGTAAAGGAAATCACAGAATGGGCTCAGGAATACTTCCAGAAACCATTGTCAGTGAACATAATCCACTGTGCCATCCGCCATTGCCAGCTAAAACTCTACAGTGCAAAGAAGAAGCCACTTCTAAGCAAGATCATCCGGACCAAAGAGGACAAGGACAACCCAAGTTGTTATCAACGCTCAGTTCAGAAGCCTGCATCTCTGATGGTATGGGGTTGCATGAGTGCGTGTGGCATGGGCAGCTTGCATGTCTGGAAAGGCACCATCAATGCAGAAAAATATATTCAGGTTCTAGAACAACATATGCTCCCATCTAGACGTCATCTCTTTCAGGGAAGACCCTGCATTTTTCAACAAGATAATGCCAGACCACATTCTGCATCAATCACAACATCATGGCTGCGTAGGAGAAGGATCCGGGTACTGAAATGGCCAGTCTGCAGTCCAGATCTTTCACCTATAGAGAACATTTGGCGCATCATAAAGAGGAAGGTGCAACAAAGAAGGCCCAAGACGAATAAACAGTTAGAGGCCTGTATTAGACAAGAATGGGAGAGCATTCCTATTTCTAAACTTGAGAAACTGGTCTCCTCGGTCCCTAGACGTCTGTTGAGTGTTGTAAGAAGAAGGGGAGATGCCACACAGTGGTGAAAATGGCCTTGTCCCAACTTTTTGGGGATTTGTTCACACCATGAAATTCTGATTCAACATATTTTACCCTTAAAATTGTACATTTTCTCAGTTTAAACTTTTTGTTCCATGATTTATGTACTATTCTGAATAAAATATTAGAAGTTGGCACCACCACACCATTGCATTCAGTTTTTATTCACGATTTGTATAGTGTCCCAACTTTTTGGGAATCCGGTTTGTATTTGCAAGGTATTTGAGTGAATGACACCCTGTAACGGTATGAGTGGAGGCCTAGCCACTAGCCAGTGGCCACAATACAGTCTGTGTGGGCCTGACACACACAGGCTTGCAAATGTGATTATATCACAGAAAAATATTATATAGAATTTTTTTTTATCTGCAAGGTATTTGAGTGAGTGACACCCTGTAACTAGGGATGAGCGAACCCGAACTGTATAGTTCGGGTTCGTACCGAATTTTGGGGTGTCCGTGACCCGAACCCGAACATTTTCGCAAAAGTTCGGGTTCGGTGTTCATCGCTTTCTTGGCGCTTTTTGAAAGGCTGCAAAGCAGCCAATCAACAAGCGTCATACTACTTGCCCCAAGAGGCCATCACAGCCATGCCTACTATTGGCATGGCTGTGATTGGCCAGTGCAGCATGTGACCCAGCCTCTATTTAAGCTAGAGTCACGTAGCGCCGCACGTCACTCTGCTCTGATCAGTGTAGGGATAGGTTGCAGCTGCGACGTTAGGGCGAGATTAGGCAGTGATTAACTCCTCCAAAAGACTTAATTCAGTGATCGATCTACAGCTGTGGATCATTGAACTGCTGCTATTCAATTGCTCACTGTTTTTAGGCTGCCCAGAGCGTTTTTCAGTCACTTTTTTCTGGGGTGATCGGCGGCCATTTTGTGTCTTGTGGTGCGCCAGCACAAGCTGCCACCAAGTACATTTAACCATTAATAGTGTGGTTATTTTTTGGCAATATCCTACATCAGGGGCAAGCTGTCACCAAGTGCATTTAACCATCAATAGTGTGGTTATTTTTTGGCAATATCCTACATCAGGGGCAAGCTGTCACCAAGTGCATTTAACCATCAATAGTGTGGTTATTTTTGGGGTATATCCTAAATCAGGGGCAAGCTGTCACCAAGTGCATTTAACCATCAATAGTGTGGTTATTTTTTGGCTATATCCTACATCAGGGGCTTGGCTGTGCTTGCTATTTTATTAAGGGGTGAAATACAATTGCCAAAATAGCAGTACCCTAAATCTGGTGTTTCAGCTGTGGCCAGCCAATTGTAATACTGTCTGCTGTCTGGCAAAGGATATATTTTTGTTCAGGGTTGAAATACAATTCCCAACTTAGCAATTTCCTAAATTAGTGGTTTCTGCTGTATCAGGGCTACTTTAAATATATTCATTAAAAGGGTATATAAGATTCAAGGTGCAGATAGGGTCACTCTCAATAACTTCACACACACGCTACTGTGTAATTCCAAGTCTAATTCTGTGTGTAAACGTATACCTGTCACCCAGCGCCTAAATAATAGGCCTCAAATTTATATTCATCTAAATCTGTCATAATTGCTGTGGCTGGTCAAGTTATTTAGTGTCCGTCAAAGCACAGTTTTTGTTCTGGGTTGAAATACAATTCCCAATTTAGCAATTCTCTAAATTAGTTCTTTCTGCTGTATCAGGCCTACTTTAAATCTATCCCTAAAAGGGTATATTAGATTCAAGGTGCAGATAGGGTCATTCTTAATAACTTCACACACACGCTACTGTGCAATTCCAAGTCTAATTCTGTCTGTAAACGTATACCTGTCACCCAGCGCCTAAATAATAGGCCTCAAATTTATTGTCTGCTAAATCTGTGGTTATTGCTGTGGCTGGGCAAGTTATTTAGTGTCCGTCAAAGCACAGTTTTTGTTCTGGGTTGAAATACAATTCCCAATTTAGCAATTCTCTAAATTAGTGGTTTCTGCTGTATCAGGCCTACTTTAAATCTATCCCTAAAAGGGTATATTAGATTCAAGGTGCAGATAGGGTCATTCTCAATAACTTCACACACACGCTACTGTGCAATTCCAAGTCTAATTGGTCATGGTGGTGTTAGTGGACCCTCTGGTGCTGGGAGAGGACGTGGCCGTTCTGCTACAGCCACACGTCCTAGTGTACCAACTACCTCAGGTCCCAGTAGCCGCCATAATTTACAGCGATATTTGGTGGGGCCCAATGCCGTTCTAAGGATGGTAAGGCCTGAGCAGGTACAGGCATTAGTCACTTGGGTGGCCGACAGTGGATCAAGCACGTTCACATTATCTCCCACCCAGTCTTCTGCAGAAAGGGCACAGATGGCGCCTGAAAACCAAGCCCATCAGTCTGTCACATCACCCCCATGCATACCAGGGAAACTGTCTGAGCCTCAAGTTATGCAGCAGTCTCTTATGCTGTTTGAAGACTCCGCTGGCAGGGTTTCCCAAGGGCATCCACCTAGCCCTTCCCCAGCGGTGGAAGGCATAGAATGCACTGACGCACAACCACTTATGTTTCCTGATGATGAGGACATGGGAATATCACCTCAGCACGTCTCTGATGGTGACGAAACACAGTTGCCAACTGCTGCGTCTTTCTGCAGTGTGCAGACTGAACATGAGGTCAGGGATCAAGACTGGGTGGAAGACTATGCAGGGGACGATGAGGTCCTAGACCCCACATGGAATGAAGGTCGTGCACTGACTTTCACAGTTCGGAGGAAGAGGCAGTGGTGAGACCGAGCCAACAGCGTAGCAAAAGAGGGAGCAGTGGGCAAAAGCATAACACCCGCTGCCAAGAGACTCCGCCTACTACTGACCGCCGCCATCTGGGACCGAGCACCCCAAAGGCAGCTTCAAGGAGTTCCCTGGCATGGCACTTCTTCAAACAATGTGCTGACGACAAGACCCGAGTGGTTTGCACGCTGTGCCGTCAGAGCCTGAAGCGAGGCATTAACGTTCTGAACCTTAGCACAACCTGCATGACCAGGCACCTGCATGCAAAGCATAAACTGCAGTGGAGTAAACACCTTAAAAACAAGGAAGTCACTCAGGCTCCCCCTGCTACCTCTTCTGCTGCTGCCGCCTCGGCCTCTCCTGCTGCTGCCGCCGCCTCAGCCTCTTCCTCCGCCTCTGGAGGAACGTTGGCACCTGCCGCCCAGCAAACATGGGATGTACCACCAACACCACCACCTGTGTCACCAAGCATCTCAACCATGTCACACGGCAGCGTTCAGCTCTCCATCTCACAAACATTTGAGAGAAAGCGTAAATTCCCACCTAGCCACCCTCGATCCCAGGCCCTGAATGCCAGCATTTCTAAACTACTGGCCTATGAAATGCTGTCATTTAGGCTGGTGGACACAGACAGCTTCAAACAGCTCATGTCGCTTGCTGTCCCACAGTATGTTTCTCCCAGCCGGCACTACTTCTCCAAGAGAGCCGTGCCTTCCCTGCACAACCAAGTATCCAATAAAATCAAGTGTGCACTGCGCAACGCCATCTGTGGCAAGGTCCACCTAACCACAGATACGTGGACCAGTAAGCACGTCCAGGGACGCTATATCTCCCTAACTGCACACTGGGTAAATGTAGTGGCGGCTGGGCCCCAGGCGGAGAGCTGTTTGGCGCACGTCCTTCCGCCGCCAAGGATCGCAGGGCAACATTCTTTGCCTCCTGTTGCCACCTCCTCCTACTCAGCTTCCTCCTCCTCTTCTTCCACCTGCTCATCCAGTCAGCCACACACCTTCATCACCAACTTCAGCACAGCCCGGGGTAAACGTCAGCAGGCCATTCTGAAACTCATATGTTTGGGGGACAGGCCCCACACCGCACAGGAGTTGTGGCGGGGTATAGAACATCAGACCGACGAGTGGTTGCTGCCGGTGAGCCTCAAGCCCGGCCTGGTGGTGTGCGATAATGGGCGAAATCTCGTTGCAGCTCTGGGAATAGCCGGTTTGACGCACATCCCTTGCCTGGCGCATGTGCTGAATTTGGTGGTGCAGAAGTTCATTCACAACTACCCCGACATGTCAGAGCTGCTGCATAAAGTGCGGGCCGTCTGTTCGCTGCTTCCGGCGTTCACATCCTGCCGCTGCTCGCCTGTCTGCGCTACAGCGTAACTTCGGCCTTCCCGCTCACCGCCTCATATGCGACGTGCCCACCAGGTGGAACTCCACCTTGCACATGCTGGACAGACTGTGCGAGCAGCAGCAGGCCATAGTGGAGTTTCAGCTGCAGCACGCACGGGTCAGTCGCACTAGCGGAACAGCACCACTTCACCACCAATGACTGGGCCTCCATGCGAGACCTGTGTGCCCTGTTGCGCTGTTTCGAGTACTCCACCAACATGGCCAGTGGCGATGACGCCGTTATCAGCGTTACAATACCACTTCTATGTCTCCTTGAGAAAACACTTAGGGCGATGATGGAAGAGGAGGTGGCCCAGGAGGAGGAGGAGGAGGAGGAGGAAGAGGGGTCATTTTTAGCACTTTCAGGCCAGTCTCTTCGAAGTGACTCAGAGGGAGGTTTTTTGCAACAGCAGAGGCCAGGTACAAATGTGGCCAGCCAGGGCCCACTACTGGAGGACGAGGAGGACGAGGATGAGGAGGAGGTGGAGGAGGATGAGGATGAAGCATGGTCACAGCGAGGGTGGCACCCAACGCAGCTCGGGCCATCACTGGTGCGTGGCTGGGGGGAAACGCAGGACGATGACGATACGCCTCCCACAGAGGACAGCTTGTCCTTACCTCTGGGCAGCCTGGCACACATAAGCGACTACATGCTGCAGTGCCTGCGCAAGGACAGCAGAGTTGCCCACATTTTAACGTGTGCGGACTACTGGGTTGCCACCCTGCTGGATCCACGCTACAAAGACAATGTGCCCACCTTACTTCCTGCTCTGGAGCGTGATAGGAAGATGCACGAGTACAAGCGCACGTTGGTAGACGCGCTACTGAGAGCATTCCCAAATGTCACAGGGGAACAAGTGGAAGCCCAAGGCCAAGGCAGAGGAGGAGCAAGAGGTCGCCAAGGCAGCTGTGTCACGGCCAGCTCCTCTGAGGGCAGGGTTAGCATGGCAGAGATGTGGAAAACTTTTGTCAACACGCCACAGCTAACTGCACCACCACCTGATACGCAACGTGTTAGCAGGAGGCAACATTTCACTAACATGGTGGAACAGTACGTGTGCACACCCCTCCACGTACTGACTGATGGTTCGGCCCCATTCAACTTCTGGGTCTCTAAATTGTCCACGTGGCCAGAGCTAGCCTTTTATGCCTTGGAGGTGCTGGCCTGCCCTGGCGGCCAGCGTTTTGTCTGAACGTGTATTCAGCACGGCAGGGGGCGTCATTACAGACAAACGCAGCCGCCTGTCTACAGCCAATGTGGACAAGCTGACGTTAATAAAAATGAACCAGCATGGATCCCACAGGACCTGTCCATTACTTGTGCAGATTAGACATTAACTACCTACCCTTAACCATATATTATTGTACTCCAGGGCACTTCCTCATTCAATCCTATTTTTATTTTCATTTTACCATTATATTGTGGGGCAAGCCAAAGTTGAATGAACCTCTCCTCTGTCTGGGTGCTGGGGCCTAAATATCTGACAATGGACTGTTCCAGTGTTGGGTGACGTGAAGCATAATTCTCTGCTATGACATGAAGACTGATTCTCTGCTGACATGAAGCCAGATTCTCTGTTACGGGACCTCTCTCCTCTGCCTGGGTGCCTGGGCCTAAATATATGACAATGGACTGTTCCAGTGTTGGGTGACGTGAAGCATGATTCTCTGCTATGACATGAAGACTGATTCTCTGCTGACATGAAGCCAGATTCTCTGTTATGGGACCTCTCTCCTCTGCCTGGGTGCTGGGGCCTAAATATATGACAATGGACTGTTACAGTGGTGGGTGACGTGAAGCCTGATTCTCTGCTATGACATGAAGACTGATTCTCTGCTGACATGAAGCCAGATTCTCTGTTACGGGACCTCTCTCCTCTGCCTGGGCCTAATTATCTGACAATGGACTGTTCCACTGTTGGGTGACGTGAAGCATGATTATCTGCTATGACATGAAGACTGATTCTCTGCTGACATGAAGCCAGATTCTCTGTTACGCGACCTCTCTCCTCTGCCTGGGTGCCTGGGCCTAAATATCTGACAATGGACTGTTCCAGTGCTGGGTGACGTGAAGCCTGATTCTCTGCTATGACATGAAGACTGATTCTCTGCTGACATGAAGCCAGATTCTCTGTTATGGGACCTCTCTCCTCTGCCTGGGTGCCGGGGCCTAAATATATGACAATGGACTGTTACAGTGGTGGGTGACATGAAGCCTGATTCTCTGCTATGACATGCAGACTGATTCTCTGCTGACATGAAGCCAGATTCTCTGTTACGGGACCTCACTCTTCTGCCTGGGCCTAAATATCTGACAATGGACTGTTCCATTGTTGGGTGACGTGAAGCATGATTCTCTGCTATGACATGAAGACTGATTCTCTGCTGACATGAAGCCAGATTCTCTGTTACGGGACCTCTCTCCTCTGCCTGGGTGCCTGGGCCTAAATATCTGACAATGGACTGTTCCAGTGTTGGGTGACGTGAAGCATGATTCTCTGCTATGACATGAAGACTGATTCTCTGCTGACATGAAGTCAGATTCTCTGTTATGGGACCTCTCTCCTCTGCCTGGGTGCCGGGGCCTAAATATATGACAATGGACTGTTACAGTGGTGGGTGACGTGAAGCCAGATTCTCTGCTATGGGACCTCTCTCCAATTGATATTGGTTAATTTTTATTTATTTTATTTTTATTTTTATTCATTTCCCTATCCACATTTGTTTGCAGGGGATTTACCTACATGTTGCTGCCTTTTGCAGCCCTCTAGCCCTTTCCTGGGCTGTTTTTAGTGCCGAAAAGTTTAGGTCCCCATTGACTTCAATGGGGTTCGGGTTCGGGATGAAGTTCGGATCCCGAACCCGAACATTTCCGGGAAGTTCGGCCAAACTTCTCGAACCCGAACATCCAGGTGTTCGCTCAACTCTACCTGTAACGGTATGAGTAGAGGCCTAGCCACTAGCCAGTGGCCACAATACAGTCTGTGTGGTCCTGACACACATGGGCTTGCAAATGTGATTATATAACAGAAAAATATTAAATAGATTTTTTTTTATCTGTACGGTATTTGAGTGAGTGACACCCTGTAACAGTATGAGAGGAGGCCTAGCCACTAGCCACAATACACAAGTCTGAGTGGGCCTGACACACACGGGCTTGCAAATGTGATTATATCACAGAAAATTTTTAAATATAATTTTTTTTATCTGCAAGGTATTTTCTGTCTCACCCTGTATGAATGGTGTGCACACAGTGCTGTCTGTGACTGAGTGTGCAGCCTCTCACACAAGGGCAGCCAGGCAACTGCAAAATATATATATATATATATATATATATATATATATATATATAGATATATAAAAATAAAAGCAGACTGTTGTACCAGCCCTGAAAAGGGCTTTTTGGGGTGCTGTCAGGACGCTGTCCTTACATCAGATGAGTCTGCGGAAACAGAACAATGCCCTAGCTAACGCTTTCCCTATTGAATCAGCAGCAGCAGCAATGTCCCTCCGGTCACTGAGAATGCAGCTTCCGAATGAATCTAAAATGGATGCTGTCTAGGAGGTGGGAGGGTCTGGGAGGGAGGGTCTGCTGCTGATTGGCTGGAATGTGTCTGCTGACTGTGAGGTAGAGGGTCAAAGTTTACTCAATGATGATGTATAGGGGCGGACCGAACATTGCATATGTTCGCCCGCAGCGGCGAACGCGAACAAGCTATGTTCGCCGGGAACTGTTCGCTGGCAAATAGTTCGGGACATCACTAATCACACACTGCCACGAAGGTCAAGGAACTCTCCAAACAAGTAAGTGTAAGTCAGGGGTAGGTTATAAAAAAAAAAATCTAAATCTTTGATTATCCCCAGGACCACCATGAAATCTATCATAACCAAATGAAAAGAACACGGCACAACAGCAAACCTGCCAAGAGACTGCAGCCTGCCAAAACTCACGGACCGGGCAAGGAGGGCACTATTTAGAGAGGATGAACAGAGACCTAAGGTAACCCTGAAGATACTGCAGAATTCCACAACAGAGACTGGAGTATCTGTACATAGGACGACAATAATCCGTACGCTCCATAGACTTAGGCTTTATGCCAGAAGAAAGCCATTACTTTCAGCAAAAAACAAAAAGGCACGTTGTGAGTTTGCGAAAAGGCATGTGGGATACTCCCAAAATGTATGGAGGAAGTTGCTCTGGTCTGATGAGGCTAAAATTGAACTCTTTGGCCATCAAAGAAAGCGCTATATCTGGCGCTAACCCAACACATCACATGACCCAAAGTACACTATCCCACAGTGAAACATGGTGGTGGCAGCATCATGCTGTGGGAATGTTTTTCAGCAGCCGGGACTGGGAAACTGGTCAGAGTTGAGGGAAAGATGGATGGTGCTAAATACAGGGATATTCTTGAGCAAAACTGCACCACTTTGTGCGTGATTTGAGGCTAGGACGGAGGTTCACCTTCCAGCAGGACAATGACCCCAAACACACTACTAAAGCAATACTTCAGTGGTTTAAGGGAAAACATGTAAATAAGTTGGAATGGCCTAGTCAAAGCCCAGATCTCAATCCAATAGAAAATATGTGGTCACGCTTAAAGATTGCTGTTCACAAGCGTAAGCCATCCAACTTGAAGGATCTGGAGCAGTTTTGCAAGCAGGAATGGGCAAAAATCCCAGTGGTAAGGTGTGGCAAGCTCATAGAGACTTATCCAAAGCGACTTGGAGCTGTGATTGCCGCCAAAGGGAGCTCTATAAAGTATTGACTTTAAGGGGGTGAATAGTTATGCACATTGACTTTTCTGCTATTTTGTCCTATTTGTTGTTTGCTTCGCAATAAAAATAAAATAAAACATCTTCAAAGTTGTGGGCATGTTCTGTAAATTAAATGATGCAAATTCTCAAACAATCCATGTTAATTCCAGGTTGTAAAGCACCAAAATACTAAAAACGTCAAGGGGGTAAATACTTTTGTAAGGCACTGTAAGTAGGTACACATCACACATACTTATTGCTCCTGAAGAGCTGAGGAGTAGAGCCATGGTGAATAGAAGACTGCAGCCTCTCTTCTCTCTGTCCTCTCATAGCTGTTTCCTGGAAGTTACAACAACCAGTACAAACCTCTGTCTGTTGTAACTTAAAGGCTATGTACACCTTTGGGGGTAATTTTTTTTTTTATTATTGCATTATACTTATTTTGAGCTAAAAATCATGTTTTCAATTGGTCTTTATTAACAATATGGAATAATTTTTTCTGTACAGAGCTGACATGCCTTTCCATCATCTGAGGAGAAAACTGACTTCTTATATGTGCTCTCTCACATCATAAAGACTCATTAAAGCTCAATCCTTATATTACTGATAAGAATGTGCCTTAAATAAGTGTTTATGACCTCTCAGTAGTTTAGAAATAAGGATAATTAGATGACCAGCACAAAGTGAAAGTGAAAGTACCAGTCACACAGTTAGAAAAACTGTTAACCCTTTGTGATTGAACAGCTTAATATTTTTTATTAAATGCCAATTGAAAATATGATTTTGCAGCCAGAAATAAGTTAAATGCAATCATTAAAAAAAATGACTCCAAAGGTGTACATAGCCTTTAAGAAAAAAACTCTTGGAAAAGGAAGAGGGAAGTTTGGACCTTCAGACAACTGCATCCTAAGCCCCCATAATATGTATTTGTATGTGATTCTTGAAAGTGTTTTAATTTTATAAAACATATAAATATATAATATGTAGAGATATGATTCATGTTGCACTTAAAATTCTGCACGCAAAACAACATTTTTATTTAAATATATTCAGTGTTCAAAGATGGTAAATTAGATGAATGTGGGGGCAAAGGAGTGCCATTTATTTCCAGATTTTTTATCATATGGAATTGGATGTAATCTATAACAAATACCTTAAACATATCCCTATTTTCACCCAGACAGCCCAGCTGATATGAGCATTGGAGCATTTCGTACTCCGGTGCTCTCCTTTGCCCTGCATTGAATCAGGCAGGGCAAAGGCTTTTTCTGGAGATCCGGTGACTTAATGGGCTCTCCATGCGGAAAGCTATCTTCCCTCTAGCAGTGAGCCTGGTGACGTCACTGGCGCTAATGGGTGGTCTTTAGTGCTGCCCTAGCCTGTAAAACGGCTAGGGCAGTGCTAAAGCGTGCTCGTCAGAGCCAGTGGCGTCACCGGCAACACTGCTAGACGGAAGCCTCCGCCTAGCAGTGTAAAAATATAAACAAAGAAGCCCACAAGCAACATGAAATGCTCCAATGCTTATATCAGAGGGGCTGCCTGGTTTAAAATGGGGATATGTTTAGGTTTTGCTCTGAACCTTGACAACCCCTCTAAATATTGTTGTATTCTTACAGAAGAGCAAGATAGTAATCCACAATTATTTACTTCAGAGTATACTAATAGGAAAAATAGACTAACGTAATTAGCATAGGATTAAGAGACTGAAAAAAAACACATGCTTATCGAACAGGAAAGTGAGAGACTGGAAAAATACTAATAAGAGGAAGTTAATTTCTTTGGCAGTAATCTAAAATAAGAATATCAATATGATTTAGTTTGGTGACATTTGTTATCTGAAGTAAAGCATTAAATATGCAGAACATGTTTTACAAACATTAGGCTCAAATGCCTTATATTCTTATTAAATTTTTTGTTTTTCTTTGGTGTATGTTGCAACTTTTACCTCTTTTCTTGACGATAAGTTCATCAGTTTCACTCTGTAACCATGTCTCGTAATTGTAACTGTAACGGTCGCGTACACACACACACACACACACACACACACAGGGGGGAGGGAAGTGACCACTGCGCTCCACCTTCACCCCTGGCCCTGCCTACTTGCCTTGCAAGTCCTAATAACAGGGGACAACTGGACGGCAATCCCTAGCTTGGAATAAGTGCAGGGAGGACAGACCAGACAAACAACAGAACGTGAACAGACCGTGTCAATACCAGGAGAGCACCGGAGCCTTTGGCGCTGTGGAGAGTGAGCGCATCGCCAGCACCCTGTGACAGAACCCCTCCACTTATGTGGGGCTACCGGACCCAAGACTGCAGGCGATAGCTTCTCAGGATGTTCTGCATGGAATTTTCTAACCAGTCTAGGGGCATGAACCTCCCTAGCTGGAACCTAAGATCTTTCCTCAGGTCCATAGCCCTTCCAGTGGACCAAGTACTGTAAAGAATTACGCACTCTCCTGACATCCACAATCTGTTTGAAATCTCTTTTTATTAGACAAGCAAACAAAGATCATCAAATAGCATGTACATCCACAATCTTAGACACCACATACTCCACAGAATCATTAACAAGAATCGGCGGAGGTGCAGCTTGCGATGGTACAACAGGTTCAATATATTTTTTAAGTAGAGATTTGTGAAACACATCATGATTGTGGAACGACTCAGGCAGTTCCAACCTACACGAAACGTTACTGGGTTAATCACCTCCGTAATTTTATATGGCCCTACAAAATGAGGAGCAAATTTTCTAGAATCTACCTTGACCGAGAGATTCTTGGAGGACAACCACACCTTATCCCCCACCTGAAAGTTCACCCCCTTAGAACGGCTCCTATTGGCCTTGATTTTCTGAGTATTCTGAGCCTTTTCTAGGTTCGATTGAACCCAAGCCCAAACTGTGCACAATTCAGAGGAGACCTTATCTGCCCTGGGGTTAAAGGAGGAGACGGATGACCCAGAATGAGGAGACACCAGCAAAAGAATTAACACGGTTATTCAGAGCAAATTCGGCCAACGGAAGGTATTTAACCCATAATTGCTGGTAATCAGCAACATATGACCTAAGGAATTGTTCCACAGGCTGATTGAGGCGTTCAGCCCATTACTCTCGGGGTGGTAGGCGGACGAAAAAGACAATGAAATCTGGCATTTCTGACAGAAAGCCCTCCAAACCTTAGACACAAACTGCACACTCCTGTCAGATACAATATTCTCCGGAATACCATGTAAACGTACAAATATAGACGCCAGGGTTTTAGCATTCGGGAGTTTAGACAGGGGAATAAAATAAACAATTTTGTTAAACCTATCGACCACTACCCAAATCACAGTCTTACCCTCCGCAGGCGGCAGGTCAGTGATAAAGTCCATTGAGATATGGGACCAGTGTCTACTGGGAATGGGTAGGGGTTGTAGGTCACCAGCAGGGCAAGTCCTAGGGGTTTTAGACCTAGCACAAACCTTGCAGCCCGACACATAGGACTTGACATCCCTAGTTAGAGTGGGCCATCAATATGATCTAGAAACCAGCTCCTTAGTGCCCTCAATACCAGGATATCCACAAAAAGCAAAATCATGAAACTCACCCAACAGTCGGAAATGAAACTGTACGGGAACAGAACAAACAACTTATCTGTTGGGGTGGGTACTGGGGCCAGATGTTGTTCAGCCTTAAGGAGAGCCGTGATATCCTGAGTCAAGGCTGCTATGAAGATATTAGCTGGTAGAATGGATTCAGGTGGTGCATCTGTAGGCTGAAACGCACGGAAGCTCCGAGACAATGCGTCAGCCTACACGTTTCTACTTCCTGGCCTGAAAGTAATGGAGAAATCCAAACATGTAAAAGCAATACCCATCTGGCCTGACAGGGATTTAACCTCTTAGCAGACTCGAGAAACATTAGGTTCTTATGATCAGTGACAACAGTGACACAATATTTTGCCCCCTCCAGAAAATGCCTTCACTCCTCAAACGCCCATTTAATGGCCAGCAAATCACGATTCCCTACATCATGGTTTCTCTCGGTGGGGGGAAATTTTCTGGAAAAGAAGGCACAAGACCTCAGGCTAGGAAGGCTGGCGGGTCCTTGTGAAGGGATCGCCCCTGCCCCGTCCTCGGACACATCCACCTCCACAATAAAATGTTTCTCCTGATCTGGCTGGATCAGAATGGGAGCGCTACTGAATGCCTTCTTTAGGGTTTCAAATGAAGTTAAGGTTTCAATAGACCAATCCTCCAAATCCGCCCTTCCGCCCTTCTCTTAGTGAGGTCGGTCAACGGTTTAGCAATTACCGAAAAATTATTTATGAATTTACAGTAGTAATTGGCAAACCCTAGAAAACGTTGTAAGGCCTTTAAGGATGATGGTCTTACCCATTCCTTAATCGCTAGTACCTTACTAGGATCCATTTTGAAGGCGTGAGGAGTCAGAACATGACCTAGAAATAGTATCTTTTGTACCCTAAAGACACATTTCTCTTGTTTAGCGGATAACTGAATCTCCCTCAAAACCTCTAACATTTGTCTAACATGAAACACATGAGATTCGAAATCAGGGGAAAAAATCAAAATGTCGTCAAGGTAGACAACGACAAATTTACCAAAGAACCCCCTGAGAATATCATTCATGAAGTTTTGGAACACAGCTGGGGCATTGCTGAGTCCAAAAGGCATAACCAGATATTCAAAGTGTCCAGCTGGAGTATTGAATGTCTCCCTCCTTGATTCAAATTAAGTTATATGCCCCTTTCAGGCCACCCCTATAAACCTGGTTAAACAAATTAGGAATCAATGGGAGGGAGTATCTATTCCGGATAGTAATCTTATTTAATTTCTGGTAATCGATACAAGGTCTGAGACCACCATCCTTCTTCTTAACCAAGAAAAACCCTGCCCCCATTGGAGAGACTGAGGGTCTAATGTACCCCTTAATAAGACTTTCTCTAATATAATCCTCCATGGCCTTGCGTTCGGGCTCAGAAAGATTTTAAATATGCCCCTTAGGAAACCTGGCACCCTCTACTAATTCTATTTTGCAATCATAAGGTCTATGGAGTGGTAAAGCTTCCGGAGTCGATGATGAGAACACATCTGTATATTCCTTTATGACTGCGGGTAATGTATCGGATTCTACTGAGACCCCAACCTGTACCACAGACAAGCACGAATTGCACATAGGTCCCCATCTCACCAACTCCCCTCTGGTCCAATCTATAGTGGGGTTGTGTAATTGGAGCCAAGGCATCCCCAGTACCACCTCGACCAGTAAGTTCTCCAGTACTAACATGGAGCATTTCTCAGAGTGAGACACCCCCACAGTTAAAGAAATCTCTGAGGTACACAACCTCACCATACCACCCACCAGGGGTGTGGAGTCCATGATGTGAATAGGCGTAGGTAGAACAAAAATTGAAATACCCAGTCTTATTGCATACTCACAATCAATAAAGCTGGCCTCTGAGCCAGAGTCAATGAAAGGCCTTACCCGACCACTTATTTACACCCAGAGATATGGTTATAGGTACTAAAAGCTTACTTTTCGTAATATCAGGGTGTTCCTGGTATTTAGGTTGCCTTGCCTTGGGAGATTTGACAGAGAGGATCTTCTTAGGACACAGGTTAATACAATGGTCAGGATCTCCGCAGTAAAAACAAACTCCACGTCTGCGGCGCTGATCCCCTCGGGTCATGCCGACCTGCATGTTTTCTTCGGAAAAGACCTCAGCTCCGTTCCTGGGACAGACCTCAGGTTGGACCACCATCTGAGAAGTGAACTGTCGTTCCTGTCGTCTCTCTCTAACCAGTTGGTCGAGTCGAACAGCTAGGGTCATTGTCTCCTCTAGAGTCTCTGGAAGCTGATAACTCACTAGAAGGTCTTTCAGGGTATCAAACAGACCTCACCTGAACTGACTCTTAAGGGCTGGTTCATTCAAACCTGAGGAAACACACACCCTTCTAAATTGGGTGCAATACTCCTCTGCGGGTTGATCGCCTTGAACCAGTGCATTAAGAGTGGTCTCGGCTACCAGGGCCCTGTCCGGGTTATCATACAGGGTACCCAGGGCCTGAAAAACCTCTACTGATGCTAAATAACTGCCATCAGCTGGTAAAGAGAATGCCTACTCCTGGGGATCACCCTGTAATCGGGAAATGACAATGCCCACGCGTTGACTCTCAGAGCCGGAGGACAAGGAGCGCAAACGGAAATAAAGTTTGCAATTTTATTTAAAAGAATGAAACTTCCTCTGGTCTCCAGAGAAGGGTTCTGGGAGCTAAATCTGTGGCTCCATATGCAGACTGGAGTTGCGAGGAGTTAAAGAACCTTGTCCTAACTCAAAGGAACTGAGTTCTTCCCCTACCTCCTGCACCATCTGCGTCAGGTTAGAAACGTGATCTGTCAGGGTCACCAGAGGATTCATGATACAGTGGTTTGGTAGGGCCTGTTATTCTGTAATGGTCGCGTACACACATACAGAGGGGGCAGGGAAGTGACCCCTGCACTCCACCCTCACCCCTGGCCCTGCCTACTTGCCTCGCAAGTCCTAATGACAGGGGACGACTGGATGGCAATCCCTAGCTTGGAATAAGTGCAGGGAGGAGAGATCAAACAACAGAATGTGAACGGACCGAGTCAATACCAGGAGAGCAACGAAGTACAAATGGAGCAAGCAGAGAATAGTCAGGAGAAGCCGGGGTCATAAATATCAGGAGAGTCGTGAAGTACCAAAGGAGTCAGCAGAGGATCGTCAAGAGGAAGCCGGGGTCAGAATACCAGGAGAACAGAAAAGTACACAAGGAGCAGGCAGAGGATCGTCAGGAAATCAACAGAAGGTAAGTACACCAGGTCAGACAAAATCACAGGTGGAATCTAAATAACAGGCAACCTGTGGCCAGCAGGCTGCCTGTTTAAATACTGACTAGCAGGGGTTATGTGACGTGGCCTGCGTCACATGACTCACCCTGCTGCAAATGGTTGAGCACCAAGTGCCCAGCTCGGTGCTCAGGCTTAATCTGGTTGCTGGGGGAACCGAGGACGCTGGCCGCGCCGAGGAGACATGTGTGGCCGGGTCCGTCCCACCCCCCATCACCTAGGAGACAAGAACGCTGCACGCGTCCTTGCTCTTGCACAGAGGCGGGGTGCCATCGGCGCTGTGGAGAGTGAGCACATCACTGGCGCCCCGTGACAGTAACAATCCAATGTCTTGACGAAAAAGTAAATCAAACCTTCACCTAGTAACTAGAAATAGTTGTGATCTCAAGCATTATTCATTTTCTCTTCATTCCTATTGCTAAAGCCCTCTTGCCAAGTTATTCAAAGATTCCCAAGAAGAATCACCTTTCCTTACACTGGTGCTAGTTTTTGCATCTCCTCATCTCCAGTGTTCGAAACAACATATCCCACTGTACTATAATTGAGGTATCCGGGACGCTATGTACTGTATCATGTTGAAATTGGAAATCTGGAGCTATGGTGACCACACACACAGATACATTGAGATTGTGCCTGTTTATGTAATTTATAACACTGTGGCCGGATGTTTACTATGTTCCCAGATATATTATTGCTGTGCGGCATTGATTACATTTTATATGTATCTTTTTAAATGAACTGTGTAGAGATGAGAAAACCACTCGAGATTCAATTTGGTTCAGGTTTGCAAGTTTTTTAAAAAATTCGGTTCGGACCTGAATCGATTCGGACCAAGCCCATTGCCTGAAAATTGGTATATAAAACCCTCTAGTCACATAGAATTTTTAGGAAAACTTATTTTTGTTCTGAGTGACAATGACAAACAAAGGGGTGAAATAAGTATTGAACATGTCACAAAGTAAATATATTTCTAAAGGTGCTATTGACGTGAAATTCTCACCAGATGTTGGTAACAACCCATCCATAACAATAGATGTCCATAAATTAAGTTATTTGTAACAATGACACAGGGAAAAAGTATTGAACATCTGAAGAAAGAGAGGTGCAAAAAGCCATGGAAGGTCATGACACCAGCTGAAATTTAACAGTAATTAGAAAGCAATCCTGCCACTTAGTGAAAAATAATAGCAGTTGGTTCAACTGATGGCCTATAAAAAGGTGTCTCATTACCAAGGTGCCACACAAGAAACATCTCATGATGGGTTAAACCAGTGAGCTCTATCAACCCTTGAAAAACATATTGATGGCATTGGTTACAGAAGAATTTCTAAACTACTGAAGGTTCCAGTGAGCACTGTTGGGGCCATAATCCAAAAGTGGAAAATACATCATTTCACCATAAACCGGCTACGACCAGAGGAGTGAAAAAAATTATCAGAAGAGTTGTCCAAGAGCCAAGGACCACCCGTGGAGAGCTACAGAAAGACCTGGAATCAGCAGGTACAATTGTTTCAAAGAAAACATTAAGTAATTCACTCAACCTCCATGACCTGTATGCATGCTCACCACACAAGAATCCATTGCTGAACAAAAAGCATGCTCAAACATTTAGACAAGCCCGTGAAATACTGGGAGAATATAGTCTGGTCAGATGAGACCAAAATTGGACACCATGTTTGGAGGTCAAAAGGCACTGCTTATCACCCCAAGAACACCATGCCAACAGTCAAGTTTAGAGGTAGGAACATCATGGTGTGGGACTGTTTTTCGTCACACGGCACTGGCAAAGTTCATACGTATAATTGAAGGAAGGATAAATGGACAAATGTACAGAAATATTCTTAATAAAAATCTGCTGCCATCTACCAGAATGATGAAGATGAAATGAGGGTGGACATTTCATCAAGACAATGATCACACACACACAACCAAGGAAACTCTCAATTGGTTTCAGAGAAAGAAAATAAGGCCGCTAGAATGGCCCAGCCAATCACCTGACCTGAATTCAATAGAAAATCTATGAAAGGAACTAAAGCTTAGAGTTTATAGAAGGACCCATGGAACCTTCAGGATTTGAAGAGTGCATGTGTGGAAGAATGGGACAAAATCACAACTGAGCAATGCATGCGACTAGAGGAGGCGTCTTGAAGCTGTCATCACTAACAAAGGCTTTTGTACGAAGTATTAAATAAATTTCAGTGAGCGCATCTCATTTCTAATTATTACACATAACTTAATTTATAGACATCCATGGATTGATTTCTTTGCCTGTGTAGATTGAATGGGTTGCTACCGAAATCTGGTGAGAATTTAATGTCAATATTACCTTTAGAAATATATTTACTTAGAAAATGTCACCCACTGGGTACATAGCTATGGGTAAACGCATACTTAACAGCGTTAACAAACAGCATGTTTGAAAACACAACACGCCGTCACAAAAAAGATAGAGCTTGCTGTTCTGCCTGCCCAAAAATCCATGGGGTCAGGGAACACAGTATGCACCAGAGACTGGCCAGAATATAGGTGGGCCTGAACCTGGGCATTGAGGCAGGACATGTCGGCTTGCTTACTGGCCACAGTCTGGTGTGGCACATGGAAAAACTTCTCTATCATGTAGAGAAGACTGAAATGGTTGCTGCTGTGGCTTCTCCTGCTTGTGTCAGCAACTGCTTGCCTGTGTGGCTATTCTCACCCAGGTCGATCAGCTCCAACAAGGCATGGCAACGATTCACTTGACACATTTGATAGGAAGGAGAAGTGTCAGTGACGCTGTGCCCTGCTGCTGTTGTAGACATGTGAATGTCCATGGAAGCGAAGGTAGATTATTGCCTGGTGTGGGAGCCAGGCAGACACAATTGTGGGAAGGGGGTTCAAAAGGACCTAGCCTTGTTGCGAGGTGCTGCCTTGCTGTTGCCTCAAAAAACATTTATTCAGTGGGCCATGAAAGACATGTAATGTCCCTGCCCGTGGGAGCTGCTCCAGGTGTCCACCGTGGTGTGAACCTTGCCGCACAGCGAAAATCAAAGGGAGCAGACCATGTTTTTCACCACGTGAGAGTACAAGGCAGGGATGGCTTTTTTGGAGAAATAATGGTGGCTAGGTATCTTCCAGTAAGGCTGAGCACACACCATCAGCTCCCTAAAGGTAGCACACTCGACAGCAGCAATTGTACTACCAGCAACTTACTGTATCCTCATTATGCATTTCTTTTTCTGTATTACTATAATACAAATATATCCATAAAAAAAAGGAATTAATATAAAAATAATTCATTAGTAGACGTAATAGTAATATTGATAGTTTGAAAAATTAATATGAAATAATATAGGTCAATGGATATATCCATATACAAATCCATAAAAATATTCTAGATAATTGATAGAAATTCAAACTATCAATATTACTCTTACGTCAAGTAATTAATAATTTTTATATTAATTCCTTTGATTATTTATTGGTATATTTGTATTATAGTAATACTGAAAAGGAAATGAATAATGAGGTTACATATTACTTCATATTAATGGGTTTATATCAATAATATTATTTATATATTAGTTTACCAATTATCTTTAAAGTGATACATTTTTATTCTTATTAGTAGAAAATACCTATATAAATATTTTATTTATCATATGTATATGTGTATATACTTCTCCACTGGGTTATTTTTGTGTCCCAATCTGGAACGCAGGATAATGTCTATAAATAGAGATGTCGCGAACATAAAATTTTCCGTTTGAGAACGGCGAACGCAAATTTTTGCAAATGTTCGCGAACGGGCGAACCGGGGGAACCGCCATTGACTTCAATAGGCAGGTGAATTTTAAAACCCACAAGGACCCTTTCTAGCCACAGTAGTGATGGAAAAGTTGTTTCAAGGGGACTAACACCTGGACTGTGGCATGCCGGAGGGGGATCCATGGCAAAACTCCCATGGAAAATTACATAGTTGACGCAGAGTTGGGTTTTAATCCATAAAGGGCATAAATCACCTAACAATCCTACTTTTTTTTGAACAACGTGGTTTAAAACATCCAGTGTGTGTATACGATCAGGTATGATGTTGTATCGATCAGGTAGTGTAAGGGTTACGCCCGCTTCACGGACATTGACAGACCAAACTCCCATTTTAATGCACCGCAAACAACCGCAAACAGTCCATTTGCCCAATCGCAAACTCCCCATTCGCACAAGGTAGGATACCAAGCTAGCCATGTCCCGTTGATGTCATTGAAGGTTTCTTCCCCCACCCAGCCATGTACAACACCAAGGGTTCCCGAAAGGTGAATTGAATTGATTTTTCGATTGGGGAGATAGTTAAAAAAAACGCTTGCTTTTGTGTGAATCCTTGGTCACTGTGTCTGCGCCGTGCAATTTACTGTCACACCCGATATGAGTGGTATTTTCTGTAGTTTTCTCTTCTCATCATTTTCATCCCTGTTACGTCCCATATCAGGGATTGCCTTTTGTGAAAAAAAAAAATTTGGACGGGTACCTTCGACTGCCTTCACAGTGACAGACCGAACTCTGATACACCAAACTGAATTGATTTTAGGAACCGGGAGATGGAAAAAGCAGCTTGGTCGGTCCTCTTACTCCCAAGTTGGGGCACTGCGCATGCACGGAGCAATGTGCTGTGACACCCTATATGAGTGGTGTCTTAACTAGTACTATTCCTATCAGTTTAATCCCTGTTACGTCCCCTATCCGGGGACGTGTGTCGAATTGATTAACCATTGTCGAATTAACAAACCATTATGACATCCTGAAATAATTTAGTTCTGAGATCTGTACTTGCTTTGTATTGGAATTGATGGGGATTTTTTAAATTGTCTGCATTATTTCTAATAAACTATTAAGAGACTTTATTGTGATTTTTTTTATTTTATGTATTAAAAACCCATACAACTTAAAAAAAAAAAATATGAAAATTATTGTTTTCTCTATGAAAAATTATCCAGCCGATCGCTTTTAGTCTGATCATAATGAAGCAGCTGCCTTATCTGGGGTGTGGCAACATTGCCAACACACTCATAGAGGTGATGATCGCTTCATTGTGATACGCAAGCCCCTTCACCACAACAAGGTACCGATCACAAAGGGGAATTGACACATGTATGTGCCTTTTTTTTGTTTTGTTTTTTGCAGCCACAGTGCAGCACCAGAGGCCCAAAAAATTAGGCACGTACAAATTAGGTATTGTTGCAGCCGCTGCTGTAGCCGTGGTCGGAAAAATTTATGTTTTCCAGGCAGAAAGGTGACTAAAACATTGCGGCTTGAACCCTAGTTGGTGGCGGAGAATTCACGAAAGTCATCCAGTATGCAGATATTAAATACAGCATGTCATCAGCCCTTTTGTTAGTCAAACTTATCCCCCACTGTCAGTCCCTTCGGGATCCATGCCTCATTCATCTTAATGAATGTGAGGTAATCAACACTTTTTTGACCAAGGCGACTTCTTTTTTCAGTGACAATGCCTCCTGCTGCACTGAAGGTCCTTTCTGACAGGACACTTGAAGCGGGGCAGGCCAGAAGTTCTATCGCAAACTGGGATAAATCAGGCCACAGGTCAAGCCTGCACACCCAGTAGTCAAGGGGTTCATTGCTCCTCAGAGTGTCGATATCTGCAGTTAAGGCGAGGTAGTCTGCTACCTGTTAAGGCTGGATCCCGAAGGGCTGTGGCGATGTGTAGGACTGAAAAAGCTCTGCATGTCCTCCATCAACAACACATCTGTAAAGCATCCTGTCCTTTCACCTCTTCCCCAGTTAGATTCCCGTTGTACTGTGACATCCCCCTTATAAGCTGTGTAAAGCATATTTTTTAGTTTGGTTTTGAACTGCTGCATCCTTTCTGACTTTCGGTCATTTGGTAACATTTCCGCCACTTTCTGCTTATACCGGGGGTCTAGTAGTGTGGCCACCCAGTACAGGTTGTTCTCCTTCATCCTTTTTATACGAGGGTCCCTCAACAGACATGACAGCATGAAAGACCCCATTTGCACAAGGTTGGATACCGAGCTACTCATTTCCCGTTCTTCGTCCTCACTGATGTCATTGACGATCTGTTCTTCCCCCCAGCCATGTGCAACACCACGGTTCCCAGATAGGTGACAACAACGAGCACCCTGGGATGCCTGCTGTGGTTGGTCTTCCTCCTCCTCAAAGCCACATTCCTCCTCTGACTCCTCTTCCTCATACTCCTCTTGCAGCGTTGCCGCAGGTCCGGCAAGCGATGATGACAAGGCTGTTTCTGGTGGTGATGGTGACCACAACGCTTCCTCTTCACGCTCATCTACAGCCTAATCCAGCACTCTTCGCAGAGCACGCTCCAGGAAGAAAAAAAATGGGATGAGGTCGCTGATGGTGCCTTCGGTGCGACTGACTAGGTTTGTCACCTCCTCAAAAGGACGCATGAGCCTACAGGCATTGCGCATGAGCGTCCAGTAACGTGGCAAAAAAATTCCCAGCTCCGCAGAGGCTGTCCTAGCACCACTGTCATACAAATACTCGTTGACGGCTTTTTCTTGTTGGAGCAGGCGGTCGAACATTAGGAGTGTTGAATTCCAACGTGTCGGGCTATCGCAAATCAAGCGTCTCACTGGCATGTTGTTTCGACGGTGAATGTCTGAAAAGTGCGCCATGGCCATGTAGGAACGCCTGAAATGGCCACACACCTTCCTGGACTGCTTGAGGACGTCCTGTAAGCCTGGGTACTTAGACACAAAGCGTTGTACGATGAGATTCAACACATGTGCCATGCACGGCACATGTGACAACTTTCCCAAATTCAATGCCGCCAACAAATTGCTTCCATTGTCACACACCACTTTGCCGATCTCCAGTTGGTGCGGGGTCAGCCACTGATCCACCTGTGCGTTCAGGAGGAGTGCTGGTCCGGTGTGGCTCTCTGCTTTCAGGCAAGTCAACCCCAAGACAGCGTTACACTGTCGTATCCGGGATGTGGAATAGCCCCTGGGGAGCTGGGGGGATTCAGTTGATGTGCAGCCAGACGCCGCAACAGAAGAGGACTCAGCCGAGAAGGTTATCGAAGAGGATGGAGTAGAGGAGGTGGCAGTAGGCCTGCCTGCAAGTCGTGGCGGTGTCACTAACTTCACTGCAGAGCCACGCATTCTATGCTTGTCAGCCGTCAGCAGGTTGACCCAATGCGCAGTGTAAGTGATATACCTGCCCTGACCGTGCTTTGCAGACCAGGTATCAGTGGTCAGATGGAGCCTTACCCAAACACTGTATACCAGCGATGCCATGACTTCCTGTTCAATCACTGAGTAGAAGTTTGGGATTGCCTTTTTTGAAAAAAAAATTTGTCTGGGTACCTTCCACTGTGGTGTCCCAATAGTGACAAATTTTTTGAAGGCCTCAGACTCCACCAGCTGGTATGGTAAAAGCTGGTGGGCTAAGAGTTCCGTCAAGCCAGCTGTCAGACGCCGGGCAAGGGGGTGACTCTGTGACATTGGCTTCTTACGCTCAAACATTTCCTTTACAGACACCTGACTGTGGGCAGATGAGATGGAACTGCTGAAGGTGAGAGGCGGAGTGGCGGGTGGTTTAGAGGGGGCAAGGAGGACAGCAGTGGTTGACGTGGCTGAAGATGCTGGACCAGGAGGAGGATGGTGGCTTTGAGTTTGTGTGCTGCTTGTACTCATGTGTTGATCCCATTGGCGTTTGTGATGTGAGATCATGTGCCTTTGCAAAGCAGTTGTACCGAGGTGGGTGTTGGACTTCCCACGACTCAGTTTCTTTTGGCACAGGTTGAAAATGGCATTGCTGTTATCAGATGCAGGCACACAAAGAAAATGCCAAACTGCTGAGCTTTGCAATGACGGCATTCTGGTGGTAGCGACAGCATGCGTTGATTGACGTGCTGTCTGGCTGACCCTGGGTGCCGATACATGCTGTTTGACTGTGCCACTAGCTCCTTGTGACGACCTCCCCCTGCTTCCAACTCGTTCCTCCTCCTTCTCTCTGTCTCCCCTTCAGAACTTCCCCCTCTTCTTCTTTTCTTCGAGCAGGCACCCACGTGGCATCCACGGACACATCGTCATCATCAACTGCTTCACGTATCTGACACCTCAGCAAAGGAAGCAGCAGTGGGTACAACATCATCATCATCATCACACTGTATGTCCATGTGTGTAATGCTGCCTGACTGAGACATATCCCTGTTATCTACATCCTCTGGCATTAATGGTTGCGCATCACTAATTTCATCCAACTGATTTGTAAATAACTCCTCTGAGGGATCAAGTGAAGCGGCTGTGGTGGCTGTGGTAGTAGTGGTGGTGGTAGCGGCGGGCGGGAGAGTGGTAACTTGAGAGCAGGTGACCAAAGCTGAGCTGGAGGAGGATGGTGTGTCAAGGTTCTTAGCGGAAGCTGTTGAAGATTGGGCGTCCTGTGTAAGCCAGTCAACTATTTTCTCCGTTTTTGTTTGGTTTAGAGTACGTGGCCTCTGAACACTGGGCATTATTCCAGGGCCAGTGGAAATCACAGCACCACGATGGCCCCTGCGGGGTGGTCTGCCTCTGCCTGTCATTTTTTTTTTGATAAGTGGTGCTATGCGTGCATGGTACTGTGCCACACTATATAAATGGTGGGCAGTGGGCACAGTACAGTCTGTGTGGGCCGGACACACACTGGTTTGCAACTGCGATTATATCACAGAGAAATAATCTAAATTGAATTATTTTATCTGCAAGGTATTGTCTGTGACATCCTGTATGGATGGTGTACACATAGTACTGTCTGTGGGCCAGAGAGTCACTCACTGGCTTGTAACTGCGATTATATCACAGAGAAATAATATAAATTGAATTATTTTTATCTGCAAGGTATTGTCTGTGACACCCTGTATGGATGGTGTGCACACAGTACTGTCTGTGGGCCAGACAGTCACTCACTGGCTTGTAACTGCGATATCACAGATAAATAATATAAATAGATTTTTTTTTTATCTGCAAGGTATTGTTTGTGACACCCTGTATGAATGGTGTGCACACAGTACTGTCTGTGACTGAGCCTGCAGCCTCTCACACACAGCAGGCAACTGCAATGTACAAACCGGATTCCCAAAAAGTTGGGACACTATACAAATCGTGAATAAAAACTGAATTCAATGATGTGGAGGTGCCAACTTCTAATATTTTATTCAGAATAGAACATAAATCACGGAACAAAAGTTTAAACTGAGAAAATGTACCATTTTAAGGGAAAGATATGTTGAATCAGAATTGCATGGTGTCAACAAATCCCCAAAAAGTTGGGACAAGGCCATTTTCACCACTGTGTGGCATCTCCCCTTCTTCTTACAACACTCAACAGATGTCTGGGGACCGAGGAGACCAGTTTCTCAAGTTTAGAAATAGGAATGCTCTCCCATTCTTGTCTAATACAGGCCTCTAACTGTTCAATCGTCTTGGGCCTTATTTGAGGCACCTTCCTCTTTATGATGCACCAAATGTTCTCTATAGGTGAAAGATCTGGACTGCAGACTGGCCATTTCAGTACCCGGATCCTTCTCCTACGCAGCCATGATGTTGTGATTGATGCAGAATGTGGTCTGGCATTATCTTGTTGAAAAATGCAGGGTCTTCCCTGAAAGAGATGATGTCTGGATGGGAGCATATGTTGTTCTAGAACCTGAATATATTTTTCTGCATTGATGGTGCCTTTCCAGACATGCAAGCTGCCTATGCCACACACACTCATGCAACCCCATACCATCAGAGATGCAGGCTTCTGAACTGAGCGTTGATAACAACTTGGCTTGTCCTTGTCCTCTTTGGTCCGGATGACATGACGTCCCAGATTTCCAAAAAGAACTTCGAATCGTGACTCGTCTGACCACAGAACAGTCTTCCATTTTGCCACACTCCATTTTAAATGATCCCTGGCCCAGTGAAAACGCCTGAGCTTGTGGATCTTGCTTAGAAATGGCTTCTTCTTTGCACTGTAGAGTTTCAGCTGGCAACGGCGGATGGCACGGTGGATTGTGTTCACTGACAATGGTTTCTGGAAGTATTCCTGAGCCCATTCTGTGATTTCCTTTACAGTAGCATTCCTGTTTGTGGTGCAGTGTCGTTTAAGGGCCCGGAGATCACGGGCATCCAGTATGGTTTTACGGCCTTGACCCTTACGCACAGAGATTGTTCCAGATTCTCTGAATCTTCGGATGATGTTATGCACAGTTGATAGATGCAACGTCTTTGCAATTTTTCGTTGGGTAACACCTTTCTGATATTGCTCCACTATCTTTCTGCGCAACATTGTGGGAATTGGTAATCCTCTACCCATCTTGGCTTCTGAGAGACACTGCCACTCTGAGAAGCTCTTTTTATACCTAATCATGTTGCCAATTGACCTAATTAGTGTTAATTGGTCTTCCAGCTCTTCGTTATGCTCAAATTTACTTTTTCCAGCCTCTTATTGCTACTTGTCCCAACTTTTTGGGGATTTGTTGACACCGTGAAAATTTGAATCAATGTATTTTTCCTTTAAAATGATACATTTACTCAGATTAAACGTTTGATCTGTCATCTACCTTCTAATACAAATAAAATATTGACATTTGCCATCTCCACATCATTGCATTCAGTTTTTATTCACAATTTGTTTAGTGTCCCAACTTTTTGGGAATCCGGTTTGTATATATATATATATATATATATATATTTGTGGTCATGGCTACGGCCAAGAGGTATCCGAAGAACCCTAGGGAGAAAACAACAGGAACAACCTAACCCAGCTAGGCGTGTCTTAGCTGACCTGACTAAATGGCTTGTTGTGTGCCCTAAGCCATGATCGTGGGTAGGCCTATAAGTGGGCATACCCTGTGGAAATGAGAAGATAAGGGAGGGAGGGTGGGGCACCTGAAAACACACACCTGTGAGTGAGGGTGTGGCTTGTATATGAAGAGCCTCCGCCCCTCCCACAAATGCAGGCTGACTAAATCAGCCTTAGGCCTCATGCACACGACCGTTTTTTTTTAAGGTCCGCACAAATGCAGGCTGACTAAGGCTACTTTCACACTAGCGTTCGATCGGATCCGTTCTGAATGGATCCGATCGTAATAATGCAGACGGAGGCTCCGTTCAGAACGGATCCGTCTGCATTATATTAGCAAAAAAAAAGCTAAGTGTGAAAATAGCCTCGGACGGATCCGTCCAGACTTTCAATGTAAAGTCAATGGGGGACGGATCCGCCTGAAGATTGAGCCATATTGTGGCATCTTCAAACGGATCCGTCCCCATTGACTTACATTGTAAGTCTGGACGGATCCGCACGGATCCGCACGCCTCCGCACGGCCAGGCGGACACCCGAACGCTGCAAGCAGCGTTCAGCTGTCCGCCTGTCCGTGCGGAGGCGAGCGGAGCGGAGGCTGAACGCTGCCAGACTGATGCAGTCTGAGCGGATCCGCTCCATTCAGACTGCATCAGGGCTGGACGGCTGCGTTCGGGTCCGCTCGTGAGCTCCTTCAAACGGAGCTCACGAGCGGACCAGCAAACGCTAGTGTGAAAGGAGCCTAAATCAGCCTTACCAACTTGTGGTCATGGCTACGGCCAAGAGGTATCCGAAGAACCCTAGGGAGAAAACAACAGGAACAACCTAACCCAGCTAGGCGTGTCTTAGCTGACCTGACTAAATGGCTTGTTGTGTGCCCTAAGCCATGATCGTGGGTGGGCCTATAAGTGGGCAAAAACCAAGCCAAGTAGGGTAGAAAAGGAATTTGAATGGCATGTACAAACTAATCCCCAAGCCAACTGCAAGGCATCCGGGATCTAGAGCGAAAATTCGGGGTATGTGAGGCAAGACCAGTAGGAACCTACAACCCATCTTGTGGATGACAAGGCCAGAGACATGATGCTCAATATTGCGGATACTGCACCAAAGCGGAATGGAGGACCGAGAATACGTTGTGAAATGGATCATAAAAACCAACTGAAACTTGTAAAGTTTGGTTCTAGTGCGAGTACTGGCAATGCCCTAGCGTCAGGAGATCGTGGGACCAAAACCTAACTGCCTAGACCATGCAGGAATGAGGGCCAAAAAGAACCATGTAGATAGGAAGAGAATCCTTGAATAGTTACCCAGACAACAGCTATCCACGCTTTGTTCTACTGTACGCCCCTGAGAATTGTTTTTACGCTTGAGACGTGAAGACCGACCTACTATCTGAATCTTCTACTGTGAGAAAATGCTGGACCTTGTCCAAAATCCGATTCAATGTGGTTGTAGGGAGTCAGAGGTTAGTGCGGCAAGAAGCTATGAAGCCATAATATACAAGATTCTGTCTATGCCCTCCCATGAGTGAGGGAATGCAATGCAATGAAGCTACTGGCGAAAATGAATTCCTGGTCGTGGTAAAAAGGCAAAGACTTTGCGTGGGGACCTGGTTGACAAGATATGATCGACTACAATCAGAGACTAAAATGCTAGAGCGAATTGCCCTACTTGTTCTTCCTCTGGCAGGACCTGAACGAAAGCATGAACAATTAAAGAAAGACGAAATATCTGTGTAAGACATGACAATAATGCTGTAGGGCGAACCGGACCAGTTTGCGGTAAAAACATAAAATGAGCGATCAACATGGATTATTAGGAAATTAGGGAAGCAGGTATGTATGCGATGCATAGGGGCCAAATCAGCCTAGAAGCCATGGGGCCGAAGCAGTCGTGGGGCCCCCGAAGCCATGGGGCCGAAGCAGTCGTGGGGCCCCCGAAGCCATGGGGCCGAAGCAGTCGTCGGGCCCCCGAAGCCATGGGGCCGAAGCAGTCGTCGGGCCCCCGAAGCCATGGGGCCGAAGCAGTCGTCGGGCCCCCGAAGCCATGGGGCCGAAGCAGTCGTCGGGCTCCCGAAGCCATGGGGCCGAAGCAGTCGTCGGGCCCCCGAAGCCATGGATCAACATGGAGCGATCAACATGGATTATTAGGAAATTAGGTAAGCAGGTATGTATGCGATACATAGGGGCCAGCCTAGATGCACAGATGGACAACCAACCAGGCAATCAGCCCAGCAGGACTGAAAACAGTTGTCGGGCCCCGAAGCCAAGGGGCCGAAGCAGACGTTGGCCCCCCCGAAGCCATGGGGCCGAAGCAGGTCGTCGGGCCCCCGAAGCCATGGGGCCGAAGCAGGTCGTGGGGCCCCCGAAGCCATGGGGCCGAAGCAGTCGTGGGGCCCCCGAAGCCATGGGGCCGAAGCAGTCGTGGGGCCCCCGAAGCCATGGGGCCGAAGCAGTCATCGGGCCCCCGAAGCCATGGGGCCGAAGCAGTCGTCGGGCCCCCGAAGCCATGGGGCCGAAGCAGTCGTCGGGCCCCCGAAGCCATGGGGCCGAAGCAGTCGTCGGGCTCCCGAAGCCATGGGGCCGAAGCAGTCGTCGGGCCCCCGAAGCCATGGATCAACATGGAGCGATCAACATGGATTATTAGGAAATTAGGTAAGCAGGTATGTATGCGATACATAGGGGCCAGCCTAGATGCACAGATGGACAACCAACCAGGCAATCAGCCCAGCAGGACTGAAAACAGTTGTCGGGCCCCGAAGCCAAGGGGCCGAAGCAGACGTTGGCCCCCCCGAAGCCATGGGGCCGAAGCAGGTCGTCGGGCCCCCGAAGCCATGGGGCCGAAGCAGGTTGTGGGGCCCCCGAAGCCATGGGGCCGAAGCAGTCGTGGGGCCCCCGAAGCCATGGGGCCGAAGCAGTCGTGGGGCCCCCGAAGCCATGGGGCCGAAGCAGTCGTCGGGCCCCCGAAGCCATGGGGCCGAAGCAGTCGTCGGGCCCCCGAAGCCATGGGGCCGAAGCAGTCGTCAGGCCCCCGAAGCCATGGGGCCGAAGCAGTCGTCGGGCTCCCGAAGCCATGGGGCCGAAGCAGTCGTCGGGCCCCCGAAGCCATGGATCAACATGGAGCGAGCACCTGAAAACACACACCTGTGAGTGAGGGTGTGGCTCGTATATGAAGAGCCTCCGCCCCTCCCACAAATGCAGGCTGACTAAATCAGCCTTAGGCCTCATGCACACGACCGTTTTTTTTTAAGGTCCGCAAAACGGGCCTCCGTTGTTCCGTGATCCGTGTCCGTTTTTTCATCCGTTGTGCTTCCGTGTGTCTCCGTGTCCGTTTTTTTTGCGGACCGTACAAAATCATGGTCTGTTGAAAAAAATGAATTTTTACTAACTCCACCCTAGAAACTGGTATAAATCAAGGGCACCTGAGTTTGGTTTTGTGGCCATTTTCTGTAGTCTTTCCAGAGTACAGAGGTTATTTTGGCTGCTACTCTTTGCTGTATCACCATGTCGGATTCAGAGGAAGAGGTCGTGCTGCATTGGCTGGTTTCTCGGCGTTGGGGACAGCGCACTCCTTTGTTGGAGGAGGAACCGCGTAGAAGGCGACGATTTTGGGTCCATCCGATTGTTTCACAACGGCACCGGAAAGGACACTTCCATACCCTCTACAAAGATCTGCGGCTGCATCCTGAGAAGTTCTTTGCCTTCTGTCGGATGTCAGTGGGTACCTTTGATCGCTTGCTGTCGTCTCTACGTACTGTCCTTACCTTTATGGACACCAATATGAGGCGCAGCATTTCACCTGAGGAAAGGCTCATCGTCACGTTGAGGTAAGCAGTATAGTACTTGTAAAGTTACCCCAGTAATGTGCCGTGCTTGTATCTGGAGGAACATGTGCCAGAAAATGGCTGCTGTTAGACATGTGCTACTGTTTGCTTAAAGTTAGCTTAATTTGTCTGATTGCTAAATTTAATTTGTGCTTTAAAATCCAGGTAATCACTGTCATATGACATTCTAAATTGAATTTCAGTATTCCACCTTTCTGCAAGTTTGCAACTTGTGTTCAGGTAACGTTTAAGAGACAATGCAATAATCCAATGCACTGGACAGTAGTTAGTGTATAAAGTTGAATTATTTCGTCAGTTAGCCAGGTTCCAGCAGGCAGTAACCTGCCTGTATGAGTGAATAACTCTCTTTTTGGTTTCAAACTACTGTCGAGTGCTGTGTATTATTATATTGGCTTGAAGAGTTGGTGCCCTCAGTCAGGAGCCCTTAATGCATGCATCCCCCAGTTTGTCGCCTAGATACCGCGCAGGACGTTATTTTGTGTGAGTTTTGGTTCAATGAAACTCAAGGGTTTTTCAGGTACCATACTAATTGTGTACAATGTTAACATACTTCTGAAGTGGCGGGAAAATGTCATCATTTCCAAGGCTCCAAACACAGTTGTGCACTTGTGTTAATACTGGCCTCACCCCAATAGCTGGTATTGTTTGGCTCTTAGCCCTTTACTACGGGTTTTAAGGGGTTTGGCTTATTCAACAAAGGCCATTAGGTAGTGTGATGGAGCTGTTTAGTTAACAATGTGATCCCCAAATTTAACCCACAACTTACCACATATTCGACTTTCCAAATTCGTTTAGCTTCCATGTATTATTCATCACAACTATAATAGACTGTCTACATTCAGTGCTGTATGTCCCGTTCTTAGTGTGGCCTCTGCTGATGAATGGTATGCAAATGCAAAGTTATTTTATTTGGGTTTTTCAATTGAGATTTAAGGGTGAGCGTGTGGCCAAAGACAGGCCCTAGAGTGCTGCCTCTGGCGTCCGTGCCATAGGTTTGACTCCATTGCCCTTGTTTTTTGAAAATTATTTGGTTCTAAAACATTAAATGTGATTCCTGCATCTGCTGTGCACTTTGTTTTTGTGTCGAATTTTAACTTTCTTTTCCATTTGCCTACAGATTCCTTGCTACTGGTAACTCATTTGCATCCCTGCATTTTGAGTTTCTACTCGGAACCTCGACGATATCTCGGATAGTCCGTCACACTTGTCAAGTCATCTGGCAGCAACTCCGAGAGACGATGATGCCGCAGCCCAAGGCGGACGATTGGTTTCGGATTGCTGAGGGCTTTCAAATTTCTGCGCAGTTTCCAAACTGCATCGGGGCAATGGATGGCAAGCACATCCGTGTGAAGAAGCCGCCTCACTCAGGGTCCCGATTCTTCAATTATAAACAGTTTTGTTCGGTAGTACTGATGGCTGTTGCTGACAGTAACTACCGGTTTATAATGGTTGATATTGGGGCCTATGGAAGCACTGCTGATGCTCGCATCTTTAGTGCTTCTAGAATGGGTGAGCGGCTTCGTGCCAACCAGCTTGCCCTGCCTGAGGCCAGAAGACTGCCCGGATCTGCTGGTCCGCCGGCTCCATTTGTCATCGTGGCGGATGAAGGGTTTGCATTAACTACCCATGTTATGCGGCCCTTCCCAAAGCGTGGTTTGGATGTCAGGAGGCGTATCTTCAACTACCGGTTGACTCGTGCCCGTCGGTATGTGGAGTGCGCTTTCGGGATACTCTCCAGCAAGTGGAGGGTGTTTTTGTCATCCATAC
The DNA here is from genome assembly GCF_014858855.1 of Bufo gargarizans. Taxonomy (NCBI): domain Eukaryota; kingdom Metazoa; phylum Chordata; class Amphibia; order Anura; family Bufonidae; genus Bufo; species Bufo gargarizans. The sequence continues at coordinate 352,605,694 of NC_058084.1, read as the reverse complement.
AGATGAATCCGGATAATGCTACCCTGGTGATTCAAGCTTGTGTTGTTCTACACAACTTCACCAGGATTCATGAGGCTTCCTCTTCTGGTGACATGGAAGACCTTCCGACGTCATCAGAATTGGGTTTGGATCGGACCCTGCATAGGCGACCTGGGACTGCTGGACTTGCAGTTCGGGAACTCTATGCAGACTACTTTTCAAGCCCCGAGGGGTCCTTGCCATGGCAGAGGGACGCAATTCGTGGCAGTTTTTGAAATCTTCTGGTCTCATTAGTGTTTTTTTATTTTGTAGATAGTTTGCAAATATTTACTGTGGTATAGTTGAGTGTAGGGACTCGCAAGACACTGAGGACCCTTGACGTGGGCTTGCGGGCTGAGGTTTGGAGAATTCTATTTTTAAAATACCTCATCTTTGCATTTTTTTCCCGTTTTTCTTTGGGGCGATGACTAACATCAAGGAATTTTGTTTTTAAAATTAGAATCCCCAAACCTTCTAATACCTCTTTACCAATTTTTAATACAAAATATTCTCTTGCAAGATGAAGTGTGTTTGGGGCTTTTTTTGGGTAATATCTGTTGTGACTATAACTGGTTGAAGTGTTCCACTGTGTTGTATAAATGAAAAAACATAAGTCAATTGATTGTTTGTTAAATATTTTAACTGAAAAACAATAAAACTTTTTTTGGTTTTCAAAAGGAGTAAATTTGTGACTTACTAATGCAAGCAATAGCAGCACACAAACCAAATAAAATAAAATTTACAAATCAAATAAGTCTCTTGAAAACGAGCCAGGGGCGTAAGACGACGCCGGACGCACCTGGGCTGGTTGAGGGGGAGCAGCAGCAAACATGCCCACATTAAAGGACTGGGCAAGGGGAGGGTTCTGCTCTTGGGAGCCCTGGAAAGTGGGACCCCCAGATTGATGTCCATGGAAAGGATGTGGTGCCTGCTGAAATGTTGGTGGCTGCTGATTGGTAGCCACCATATATTTATGCAGTAAATTGTTGATATCCACTAAAATGTCTCCCTGGTATGGCAGGGAGAACATTTTAAGGACCAACAAAAGGGAGGCCACACATTGTTGCTGGCTAGCTTGGGGAACGAGCTTCAGCATTGGCGCAAGCCCCCTAAGCATAATTTCTTCATGCCCATCAGTCCTCCTCTGAGCTAGGAACTGGATGACTCGGGCATCTATCATTTCCCGATTCGCTAGCTCAGAGGACGACTGACGGGCATTCCTCCTCCTCCTGGGCTGTGGTCTTGGTTCCGGCCTTTCAGGTTCCCCACCACTGGTTGCCATGGGTGGTTCAGTGGTTTCCAACACTGGGGAATGTTGGGGGCTGGATTCCGGGGAAAATACCGCAGGGGTTTCTTCACCGCCCTCCTCGGATTCGTCACTCTCCTCCAGATTGTCCACAGTTCTGTAGATATAAATCACACAAATGTTAATAATTATTGATTTTTCAAGTTGCCAATCCAACATCCCACATCCCAAACTATTTTTGGACAATGAATATGGCTAATATATGTATGTGCATGCAACATATATCACAAAAGGTCTAATAAACCATCTATTTGACAATTTCAAGCAAATGACACTTTGCATACTTTACTCATTTGGGCAAATCTGATATGTACAGTGTTTCAGTAGCGTACGTTTAAACCACTAAACAAAGGGGTGTTGTTGGGAGCCAGATTAGAATCTTGCAGGTTTGGCCTTAGCCAACAGAAGAGATTCTGGCCTTCTCGGCCATCCGTACTGAAGAAATGTGCCACCTTAACTGGTTCTAAATTTCACTACCAGCATGTCCTAATGTCCAAATAGCTGAAAACATTCCCCAGATGCTGGGGGATGCATTTTAAACGTTGCCAGAGTGTACCAGTATGGATGTGCCTGACGACATTTACTCGTCCAGCTCAAGGGTCAGGCCGGACTTTTATTTCTGGTAAACCAAGAACAATGGGGTAAGAGAACCCCTTGATAGAGTTCCAGGGTGTACTGACAATCCGTTATAAATCATGATATAAGTTATACAAATTTGGATATTATACTGGTCAGATGCTAGTCAAGGAACATGCACACAGCAAATTTAGGCATTCCTATTTGCAAAAATATTTAAATGTGCCGCAAGAGCAATGTGTCCACCTTCCCAATCAGGGGTATGCTGGCGAATTATATCCAACTGCCATCGGACAGACGATTTGCTGTAAGTCAATAGCCGCATATCCTCTCAAAATGCCCATAGTTGACGAGGTAAGTAACTTACTTTGAATAAGTCGGTTACACTAAAAACCAACAATGAGTAGGCATCATTTTCCAAATACACAACAAAAAGGGAGATTTCTCTCAAATGTAGTGGATACATTGGTGGCTCTGGCGATCCTGTCGAAAGGCAACCCCCTTATGTGTGAAGAAAACCTGCAACTTCCAAAATTGCATCACACACTTGGAGTAAGGCAAGGTCTACACGACGACATTTGTGGCGAGCCATTTTGTAGCACCAATGTTGCGCATCAATTTTTAGAATGGCAGTGTCACGAGGGTATCGAGAACCACGCCTGACTCCGTTGTACCCGTGGTCAGGAGGTCGCAGCGGTTGGCTGCACACTCTATGTAAGGTAGGGATGTTTCCTTATTGTAGCTTTCTGGGTTAGCAATGCAAACCCTTTTCGCTCACTCAGGGATCCGTAGCTCCTTCTCCTCAGCTGTTCCTTGTCCAGCACTCCCAACCTCCTTATATTCCTCTCTCACACTTCTCTGGTTGCCAGAGATAGAGCTTCCTGCCTGGACATCTATCCTGACCCACTGGAGCTGTGTTGCTGCGTTCTCGGATGGTTGTTTCAGAACGCTACCCTCCGGATCCCTGTTGGACCTTTGTGGACTGCTGTGGTCGCCCACCTGGGTGTTTGGGTTTGTTTGTATTTGTCTGTCCTCTCCCTGGTGTTTCCCTCTTAGTGCAGTGGTGCGGACTAGCGATCCCACTGGCCCGTTCACTATCTAGTTCTCATTTCTGTGAAAGCCAGGGTTTAGCCACGTGATCGCCGCACGGGTGAGGAACCCGTGTAGGGACGTCAGGGCAGTCAGGTGCCTGCCGCAAGGTGAGTTAGGGGTCACCACCTTTCCCTCTCCGTTGGCCAGGGCTTTCCCTGTTTTCCTCCCTGTGTGTGACGCCGGTCATTACAGGCAGTCAAGGGTGTCGCACTGCAACATGCGACATGCTGCGATTGCAACGCCACTGTCGCCTAAAATCCATTGTCGACTAATTTTATAGCAAAAGACACATCGCAGTCGTCAAATGTCGCATGCTAGAGTGCAACAACAAAAACTGCCTTTTTAAAAGTTGTCGCACAAGATGATGGCATCAAAATGTTGCCCCACAACTGTTGCATCCTATCTGTTGGTTGACTTTTTGATGCGCATCAAATGTCGTTGTGCAGACCGAGCCTAAAGGTATAACACATACAGACGTGGACAAAATTGTTGGTACCCTTTGGTCAATGAAAGAAAAAGTCACAATGGTCACAGAAATAACTTTAATCTGACAAAAGTAATAATAAATTAAAATTCTATAAATGTTAACCAATGAAAGTCAGACATTGTTTTTCAACCATGCTTCAACAGAATTATGTAAAAAAATAAACTCATGAAACAGGCATGGACAAAAATGATGGTACCCCTAGAAAACACAGAACATAATGTGACCAAAGGGACATGTTAATTCAAGGTGTGTCCACTAATTAGCATCACAGGTGTCTACAACCTTGTAATCAGCCATTGGGCCTATATATATGGCTCCAGGTAATCACTGTGTTGTTTGGTGATATGGTGTGTACCACACTCGACATGGACCAGAGGAAGCAAAGGAAAGAGCTGTCTCAAGAGATCAGAAAGAAAATTATAGACAAGCATGTTAAAGGTAAAGGCTATAAGACCATCTCCAAGCAACTAGATGTTCCTGTGAGTACAGTTGCACATATTATTCATAAGTTTAAGATCCATGGGACTGTAGCCAACCTCCCTGGACATGGCCGCAGGAGGAAAATTGATGACAAATCTAAGAGACGGATAATCCGAATGGTAACAAAAGAGCCTAGAAAGACTTCTAAAGAGATTCAAGGTGAACTTCATGCTCAAGGAACATCAGTGTCAGATCGCACCATCCGTCGTTGTTTGAGCCAAAGTGGACTACATGGGAGACGACCAAGGAGGACACCATTGTTGAAAACGAATCATAAAAAAGCAAGACTGGAATATGCCAAACTACATGTTGACAAGCCACAAAGCTTCTGGGAGAATGTCCTGTGGACAGATGAGACAAAAATCGAAGTTTTTGCCAAGGCACATCAGCTGTATGTTCACAGACGAAAAAATGAAGCATATCAAGAAAAGAACACTGTCCCTACTGTGAAACATGGAGGAGGCTCTGTTATGTTCTGGGGCTGCTTTGCTGCGTCTGGCACAGGGTGTCTTGAATCTGTGCAGGGTACAATGAAATCTCAAGACTATCAAGGAATTCTAGAGAGAAATGTACTAGCCAGTGTCAGAAAGCTTGGTCTCAGTCGCAGGTCATGGGTCTTGCAACAGGACAATGACCCAAAACACACCGCTAAAAACACCCAAGAATGGCTAAGAGGAAAAAATTGGACTATTCTAAAGTGGCCTTCTATGAGCCCTGACCTCAATCCTATTGAGCATCTTTGGAAGGAGCTGAAACATGCAGTCTGGAAAAGGCACCCTTCAAACCGGACACAACTGGAGCAGTTTGCTCATGAGGAGTGGGCCAAAATACCTGCTGAGAGGTGCAGATGTCTCATTGACAGTTACAGGAAGCGTTTGATTGCAGTGATTGCCTCAAAAGGTTGCGCAACAAAATATTAAGTTAGGGGTACCATCATTTTTGTCCATGCCTGTTTCATGAGTTTATTTTTTTACATAATTCTGTTGAAGCATGGTTGAAAAACAATGTCTGACTTTCATTGGTTAACATTTATAGAATTTTAATTTATTATTACTTTTGTCAGATTAAAGTTATTTCTGTGACCATTGTGACTTTTTCTTTCATTGACCAAAGGGTACCAACAATTTTGTCCACGTCTGTATATGTTTGCATGGTGTTTTCGGACATGAATTGAATCAAAATGTTTTTATGACGGTAACAAATAAAACTTACGGCCTCAACTCCATCACCGGACGAAGGAAGCTCAGCTGCTGTGTATAGATGTAGGGCCTTTTTCTGGATGTCCCTTCTCCGCTGCGGCCCTTTTCGTTGAGCTCCCTCCGGAACTGGTCCCTGCAGCTGTTCCAGCGGACCTTGACATTTTTCACTGTCAAAACAAACATCCAAAGTTGAATAAACTGAGAATTCCTCAAATTTGGATTTTTCAAAAGAAAAGCGCGTTGAATTTATGGAATGATTAAAATTTAAAAAATGCACTTCTCCACTTGTGGGTGAAAGAGAATGGTAGACAATTTCATGAATGGCGAAAATATGGGGAGATTGGCTTTTCAAAAGACTATTTCATGTAACTGCCAAGAGAGAGAAGATTAAAGATACTGTTCAACATGGCACATGTGTTCAAACTTGCCCAAAAAAGCCACAGAATACATTACAACGGTGGGCAGAAGGTAAGGTGGGAACAGACATTAAAACAGGAAGGGGGCGTAAAATAATACTAGAAAAGTAGTACAAACATACCCAGTGGCGTAAAGATAAATGACTGGCCACAATGACAAATGTCAAAGATGGCCCCCCTACCACAGTAATTTGTTTGCAACACCTTCCTTACAAGCCGCCTCAAGTCCAGTGGCTACTAATGAACACTCTCTTTTCTCAGGATGCAGTTTCTAGCTTTTTTAGATTACCTATACTGTTCCTGTATATCTAACTGTGCAGACACTGTGGAGGGGTCCATGACAAAGTATTTAAATCTACTCCCCCCTCTTCCCGGATAGGGCCTTTCAAGCTCATGGACACAATGTAGCTGCTTCACCTGCTTCGCCTACAGCTGGGCCCCTACATGTACATACCACGCGAGCAGGGATGCTCACCCTGCGTCCCTTCCGCTGTTGCAAAATGACAACTCCCAGCAGGCCTTCAGGTACAGCAGGGCCTAGTTGGGAGGTGTTGTTTAACAACAGCTGGAGGGCCACATGTTGAGCATCCCTGCAATACACAATTAAGCCAGGCCTCCTATGGGACATGATTGGGAATTCTCTGAAGTAATTTACTTTTTCAAAAGGGACTACACAAGTACCAAACCCCATTGCGACATTGCTTGCACGTACCTAGTTCTGCACGACCTCTGTTATCCTCTTTATCCCACTCGCGTGGCTTGAGGCGACGGGCCACTTTCTCCCATGAGATCTCCTTCCGTACGCAGTCCTGATAGGCGGAGGAGCGAGTGTCCCATAGCTCGGGCCTTTCTTGTACTAATGTTATCAACTTCTCAACATTCCATTTGGGCATTTTGTCTGTTTGATAGTGAACTTGCACCAAACTTCCTGATGACAATTCTTGTCTGAGGTAAATCTCCTCACAAACAAGGCTTGCCAATCGTCTACTTTCAACTTCCTGTCTCCTTTTTTTTTTTTTTTTTTTTGTGCAAAATGACTTGGAGACAGGTTTCCCGGCAACCAATCCGCAGAAAAAACGGACGCGGATGACACACGGAAGGCTTATAAGGTGCATCCGCGTTTTTTCACGGACCCATTGACTTGAATGGGTCCGCGAACCGTGATCCGTGAAAAAAATAGGACAGGTCATATTTTTTTCACGGACTGGAAAAACGGATGACGGACGCGGAAGCCAAACGGTGCATTTTCCGAATTTTCCACGGACCCATTGAAAGTCAATGGGTCCGCGAAAAAAGACGGAAAACGGAACAACGGCCGCAGATGCACACAACGGTCGTGTGCATGAGGCCTTACCAACATATATATATATATATATATATATATATATAAATAAGAAAAAGCAGATTGATGTACCAGCCCTAAAAAGGGCTTTTTGGGGTGCTGTCAGGACGCTGTCCTTACAGCAGATGAGTCTGTAGACACAGAACACTGCCCTAGCTAACGCTTTCCCTATTGAATCAGCAGCAGCTACACTCTCCCTCCTCTCACTAAGAATGCAGCTTCAGAATGAATCTAAAATGGATGCTGTCCAGGAGGTGGGAGGGTCTGGGAGGGAGGATATGCTGCTGATTGGCTGGAATGTGTCTGCTGACTGTGAGGTACAGGGTCAAAGTTTGCTCAATGATGATGTATAGGGGGCGGACCGAACATCGCATATGTTCGCCGCCGCGGCGAACGCGAACAAGCTATGTTCGCCGGCGAATAGTTCGGGACATCACGATCTATAAATTGAGGTTGTGCATTCCACCAATGAAACACAGGTAGAGTTACTAAGTTGCCTGGCATCTCTAACACACAAGCACCTCTCGGGGCCAGTGCGTTCCTGGACTGGAACGCACATCCGGCCCTCCTTCTTACCGTTCTGCAGCAGAGACTAGGAAACACTTCTAGTCTCTTCTTTCAGCAAAGCACATGCGCTCCCCATCGGCGCATATTTCCGGCCGGCGGACTGTCTGTCTGTATATATATATTTCTTAGATTATCTAAAGTATAGATTTACCCTTATTAAGGATTAGAGATGGCCTTTCAGGTTCGCCTGGTGGTCGTTTTGCGGCGAACTTTGCATGTTCGCGATTCGCCAAACATGCGAACATATAGAGATATTCGCGCCCGCCATATTCTTTTATATTGTGAAGAACTTTGACCCATGACACATCCATCAGATGGTACAGGACAGCCAATTGAGACGTTACAGCACATGGACATACCCCCTACCTTATAAGTGAACCTGATCTGGCCACAATTTTACAGTCAGTGTTTTGCCAGTGTAGGAAGAGGTTACTGTGTGGAGCAGGGACAGGCTGTTAGGGACACTAAACGCTAGCTAATAGGGCCACAAAAGTCCTTTTAAGGACTGGTATAGGTGTGCTATCGATAGGTGTGATACACAGAGGGGTGCGAATGCGATATACTTATAATATACTTTTATAATGAGTCAAAAACACATAGATCTATATAGTGATCACCTGGAAGTCAGGGGCCTAGGGGCTTACTAGGGCTATTTTTATATAGGGTAAGGTTCCAGATGGGGTCGCTCTTATCAGGGCGGGTGGTCTGTGGTTAGACTATCAGGGCCATGTAGGGCAATATCAGGGACAGTTCTTTGCCCACCCTGTCCTTCAATACCACATCATCATCTAGCCCAGGGATAGATGTTTTTGCTTTCCCTCCGGGAACAAATAATTTCTACTGGTGTGATATACCAGTCGCCCCCCAAAATAAACGGATTGAAGCAAAGTGTTATATGCTAATATACTTTCTTTATAGTGCATTTGGGTACTGTATAGTTCATTTGCACATGCGTGTACGCGGAAATTATATTGCCTATATTTTTCATTGAAAAAAATTATGAATGGAGATTACAAATTCGAATAATACATCTGGTATGTCACTGTCCATGTTGTGGGACTATTTGTGCACTGTAATTATTTCTTGGCTGCAAATATGAGCTGAAAGTTTTTCAGGTTCGACTGCCATTAAAATGAATGGGACCTGCCACGAACCTGTGGTTCGCAAACATTTTATCCATCACTATTAAGGATACATCCCCACCAAGGGAATTATATCCCACTGTCCTTTAAGCTATTTTTCTAGATATTTTGATGGCCCATCCTGCGTTACAGAGGTGGAACACATTTAACTCCAGCAGGTATCATGTGATCCCAGTTAGATGTCACGTGACTTACGGCCACATGATAGGCCAACATAGGTTCTTAATTACATGATTGTCTACCTATTGAAATGTCAGTATGTTGCATGTTGTGTATTGTATATGTTCCTGAGGAAGGGGAAGATACTGGTTCCCCAAAACATGTTGAGCTTCTTCTAAATAAAGCACCTTTAATATTGAAGTCTGATGGTCCATCCTGTATTCTGACGTGGTGTGTACAAACAATAGGCGACCTCGGCGAGGGAGGTTAGGGTGGCAAGTTTATCTTGTACACCCCACCTTCCTGGTAAAGTAATTCTTCCTATATTGACCTTTCTTTATGTCAATATTTCACAACGATTACTTGGCAATATTTGATCCATTTTCATTTACGGATCTGTACTGATTTTTATTATCTCTTTTATATATATATATATATATATATATATATATGAAAATTAGTTTCTGTCTGTTTAGACATCTGTCTGGATGTTCTTTATGCGCGACCAAACGACTGCACCGATCTTAACCAAATTTGGCACACAGGTCCATCAGGTGTCCGGGAAGGTTTTAGATTCAGCTCTCTAGGACGTACCGTTCCTGAGATATTCGCTCTCTAGGACGTACCGTTGTTGAGATATTCCCAAAAAATTAACCTCATTAGCCAATACAAGCCTGCAAGTCTTTCTCTTCAAATCCCAACTGCCATAAACACAGTTTTACTCCAGGTTTCCATAACAACCCAGCCATTTTTCTTTACTGCTTAAAGGGGTGGGCACTGTGGTGGTCACTGTTTTTAAAGGGGCGGGTAATGTGGAGGTCACTATTATTAAATGGGCGGGCACTGTGGAGGTCACTGTGATTAAAGGGGCGGGCGCTATGAAGGTCACTGTTAAAGGGGTGGGCACTGTGAAAGTCACTGTTAAAGGGGCAGGCACTGTGATAGTCACTGTTAAAAAGGCGGTCACTGTGATAGTCACTGTTAAAAGGGCGGTCACTGTGAAAGACACTGTTAAAGGGGCGGTCACTATGAAAGTTACTGTTAAAGGGGCGGCCACTGTTAAAGGTGTGGCCACTGTGAAAGTCACTGTTAAAGGCGCGGTCAATGTGAAAGTGACTGTTAAAGGGGAGGTCACTGTAAAAGTCACTGTTAAAGGGATGATCACTGTGAAAGTCACTGTTAAAGGGGCAGTCACTGTGAAAGTCACTGTTAAAGGGGAGGCCATTATGAAGGTCACTGTTAAAGGGGTTGTCAATGCTGAAAAGGCAGGCACTGTTAAATGGGCGGGCACTGTGAAGGTCAATGTTAAAGGGACGGCCACTGTGGAGGTCAATGTTAAAGGGGCAGGCACTGTGGAGGTCATTGTTAAAGGGGCGGGCACTGTAAAGGTTTCTGTGATGGGGAAACTGTCGATATCTTTTTACGACACAGAAACATAAAATGAAATAGATGAAATATACCAGTGCGAAGCCGGCTCCTTCTGCTAGTCTCCTATATATGCAAAAAAATTAGTTTCTGTCTGTCTGTCTAGACGTCTGTCTGTCTGTCTGGACGTTCTTTATGCGCGACCAAACGACTGGACCAATCTTAACCAATCAGGTGTCCGGGAAGATTTTAGAGATATTCCAAAAAATTACCCACATTAGCCAATACAAGCCTGCAAGTCTTTCTCTTCAAATCCCAACTGCAATAAACAGAAACCCAGCCATTTTTCTTTACTGCTTAAAGGGGCGGTGGCATGCCCTGCTCAGGTCATGTGCTGAGGTCTGCTAGGTTAGCAGCACATGTGTAGCCTTTTGTTTTTGTTTTGGAGTTGAGCTGTATCCGCCTCCCTTCAGGTGCACTGGGTGGGGTCGTTGGTATGAGTTTAAATTAAGCCCACTCCCAGTGTCCTGTGCGTGTTATAGCTTCTGTTTTGTTCAGAGGAAGGAACGCAGGAAGGATTTCTGTTCCAGCTCAGTACAAGATAAGTTGGTTTTGTTTTCTTGTGATTGTCTGCCTAGGCTGTTAGAGAGACGCCTACCCCCTCCAGGTTCTGAGGGAGCAGGCTTCCTCTTTCCCCCTTTCACCATCTTAGGGATTTTAGGGAATCTTCAGCCTAGACACGAGGACACGTTCATTCCCACCTTCAGGGTCTGAATGTGGGCATAGAAGTCTAGGGAGAGCTGGTAGGGATTTGTCAGGAGGTGACCTTTATCTCCAGCTTCTTGCCTAGACATTTGTTTTGTTGTATTCTGTGTATTTTGTATCCTGTCCAGCGTGACAGGCGGGTACTGTTGAGGTCACTGTTATTAAAGGGGTGGGCACTGCGGAGGTCACTGCTATTAAATGGGCGGGCACTGTGGAGGTCACTGCTATTAAAGTAGCGGGCAGTGTCGAGGTAACTGTTGTTAAATGGGCAGGCACTGTGGAGTTCACTGTGATTAAAGGGGCGGCCGCTATGAAGGTCCCTGTTAAAGGGGCGGTCACTGTGAAAGTCACTGTTAAAGGGACAGTTATTGTGAAAGTCAATTTTAAAGGGGCGGTCACTGTGAAAGTCACTCTTAAAGGGGCGGTCACTGTGAAAGTCACTGTTAAAGGTGCAGTCACTGTGAAAGTCACTGTTAAAAGGTGCAGTCACTGTGAAAGTCACTGTTAAAGGGGCGTCATGTATGAAAGTCACTGTTAAAGGGGCGGCCACTGTTAAAGGGGTGGTCACTGTGAAAGTCACTGTTAAGGGGGCGTTCACTGTGAAAGTCACTGTTAAAGGTCCTGTCACTGTGCACGTCACTGTTAAAAGGGCAGTCACTGTGAACATCACTTTTAAAGGGGCGGTCACTGTGGAGTTCTCTGTTAAATGGGCGGGCACTGTGGAAGTCACTGTTAAATGAGCGGGCACTGTAAAGGTCACTGTTAAAGGGGTGGCCACTATGAAGGTCACTGGTAAAGGGGTGGTCAATGCTAAAGGGGCGGTCATTGTGGAGATCACTGTTAAAGGGGCGGGCACTGTGAAGGTCATTGTTGAAGGGGCAGGCACTGTGGAGGTCAATGTAAAAGGGGTGGCCACTGTGGAGGTCAATGTTGAGGGGGCAGGCACTGTGGAGGTCATTGTTAAAGGGGTGGGTACTGTAGAGGCCACTGTTATGGGGAAACTGTCGATATCTTTTTATGACACACGGAAACATAAAATGAAATAGATGAAATATACCCGTGCGAAGCCGGGTCATTCTGCTGGTTCCCTATATTTTCACTTTATTGGATCTGACTTCCATACGGTTTGTACGGCTTCTAGCCCTCTCTAGACATCTATAATGTAATTCTTCTGAACAGGTGGTGCCTAACGCAATCTCTATATTTATCTTTCCTGCGATCCATCCATATTTATTGGATTGTTCCGCATTACCTTTTTTTGTGGGCCGCAGCCTCCTGGCAGAACTAGTTCAATACCGTCACTTTCCAACAATCCTCAGGCTTTCCCTACACATTTTATCCATCTACTTTTTGCATGGGTTTGAGGGTCTTCTTGGCACCTCCTCTCCATTATTTTACCCCCTTTTACCTTTCCTGATAATCCCCTTTTTTATATCTCATTATAGACTGGAGTAATGACAACGCTACACTGGTTGGAGTTCAAGAGGCTGACTTGGGACTACAATATCTGATATTTTACAGTGATGGAGGAAATCAAAAGACTTAAAGAGGACCTTTCACCGGTTAATAGTTTCATGCATTTCCCATATAATAACTTTTCTGGAGGATCTATTCTTATGACTCTATGATGTTCCATTCCTTTATTATTTGTACCAGAAATGATTAATGAATTGCTATTAGCCTTCAGTAATGGTACAGAGGGGAGGTAACAAGTTGGGGGGGGGGGGTGTACCTGCACAGTATGAAAATGGCAGCACTGATTAAATAGAGTGAGTCTGTGCAGGTACACCCCCCAAACTTGTTACTTCCCCTCTGTAGCCTTACTAAAGGCTAATAGCAATTCATTCATAACTTATAGTGCAAATAATAAAGGAATGGCACATCATAGAGTCATAAGAATAGATGTTCAAGAACTGTTATTACATGGGGAATGCATGAAGCTATTAAAACAGACATATCAGGAGTGGTGAAAGGTCCTCTTCAAAGGACACCTGTCACCTGGATTTTAGGTATTGAGCTGAGGACATGGGCTGCTAGATCGCTGCTAGCACATCCGCAATATCCATTCCCCGTAGCTCTCTGTGCTTTTATTGTGTCAAAAAACTATTTTATATATATGTAAATGAGGCTACTAACATTGAAGGAGCCCAGCACCACTTCACATCCTCCGAATCTCCAACTTGCTCCCCGACATCACAAAGCTAGAGCGCCGTAATCTCGCGATGCGTGAGCTAGCGCATGCCCAGTGTCGGCATAGTGTTCCTTCCCTGTGCTGGCATCAGCCTCAGGGAAAAAACTGTGCATGCTCTAGCTCGGGCATCGCGGAATTATGGCGTTCTAGCTTTGTGGTGTCAGGGAGCATGGAGGAGATTCGGAGGATGCGGGGCGGTGATGGACTCCTTCACAGTGGGCTGGCTGGGCTCAGCGTCAAAGAACGCTGTACCATCTCTCAAGTATGGAGGGGACAGGAATCATCAAAAGTTAATTTACATATCTATAAAATCTTTTTTTGACACAATAAAAGCACAGAGAGCTATGGGAACTGGATATTGCAGATGTGCTAGCGGCGACCTAGCAGCCCATGTCCTCAGCTATATACCCAAAATCCAGGTGACAGGTTCCCTTTAACATCCCATATCGGGGTATTACAATCCAGACATTCACCCAAGAAACATACGTCCTCACCTGTCCATTTACCCCTTTCTCCACTTCTGACGACTGATCCCATCAGCCCCCTGGGCCCAGACCCTGATCCACTCCCTGTCTGTATGTCTTCCCCCAACAGCACCAAGATACCCAACCCTTCTCCGAAAAACTCTGGTGAATTAATTAACATTCCAAATTCGATAATAGTGAAATCTACACCTGAACAACTTACCAATATTTCAGTATATAGTGTTGAATCTTCAAATTCATATAATTTTTTAGCCCTGCTGACCAATCGCTCAGAAAACCCACCATTAAATCAACTATCTCCTTCCCCAGGGCCCACTACACCATGGTCAGTTTTAACCAGCTTTCAACTACTGTCCCCTTTTTTATCTCAGACCCCCCGCTCCCCAACATCTGTTTACAACGAACGCTCACAAAAGACAATACAAATAACACATTTTTACAACCCAATCACACCTCTATCCAGAAAAAAATATATACCACCACAGGGAGAAGAGGGTGCAGAGGAGAAAAAGGAAGAAAGGCCAACCAACAAAAGGACCTGTCCAAATCTGAACCCATTATTGAATTCCATACACCTTGTCTAAAAAGTAGATGTATTTTTAACTTATCTAGCTATACCATCACAAGAGATAAGGTGTAGGTGCTTTCAAAAAGATTATCATTTTGCCTGACTAGTAAATCTGGTATTTTTGAGATTTTTGGTGATTTAAATAAATATGTTCACAGATTAAACCTTAAGCGCCATTTCTCTCTCAGTCCACCCGCACCAGAACCGGGTTTGAGTATTCACTTATCCCAACAGGAGGACTCTATGGAGGATATTGAGACACTACTGGACACATTAGAAAACGGCCCGCTCCCTTCACAATTCAAACCAAAGTCCACTTTTTATCCAATAGAAAGTAGAGGAGCGCAATTAGAAACATTCTATAATATGGTTCTTGAGAATCTGCATAACTTAACTACACTAAGAGACAATGATTCTAATACTTCACATAACTTATCATCCATCTAACGAAAAGTGATCAAATCTCTAAATTCAAAATCAAAGTATTGTGATTAAGAATGCAGATAAAGGGGCATAGTAATTATGGGCTTTACTTACTATAATGAAGAATCTATGCAGATTTTATCGGATGCCAATTACTATGAAAAACAAAGCAGATCCCACAGAAACTTTTAAGAAGTCTCTTTGTGACCTCATTAATAAAATAAAATATTTTAAAATACTAACCAAGAACGAGAGTAAGTTTCTAAAATTTCAATTCCCACAATTGCCCTATTTTTACTTCCAAAAATCCACAAATTTCTTACCAACCCCCTGGCCGCCCCATTATTTCTGGTATAGATTTCTTAACTTCCAACCTCTCAGCTTACTAGACATCATTCTACAGAAATATAAATATGTATCACGATCGGCGTGACTATCACATACGTGACACAGAGGGAGGGAAAGAGGAAGGCCCTGCCCAAGTGAGAGGGAAGGTGGTGACCCCTGACTCACCTTGCGGCTGGCACCTGGCTGCCCTGACGTCCCTAGACGGGTTCCTCACCCGTACGCCGATCACGTGCCTAAAACCCTGGCTTTCCCTAAGATGAGCCCTAGATAGTGAACAGGGCGGTGGGAACACTAGTCCGCACCACTAGCTCTAAAGGAAAACACCAAGGGGAGGACAGACAATACAGACTAAACATATAATCCCAGGTGGGCGACAACAGGAGACAACAAAAAGCCCAACAGGGATCCGGAGGGTAGCACTCTGGAACAACAACCAGGATTCACAGCTCCAGTGGGTCAGTATAGAAGTCCAGGCAGGAAGCTCTATAACTGGCAACTAGAGAAGTGTGAGAGGAGAATATAAGGAGGTTGGGAGTGGCAGACAAGAAACAGCTGAGGAGGAGAAGCTACGGATCCCTGAGTGAGACAAAAAGGATTGCAAGGCAAACACAGAAAACAATCACTAAGAAACAACGTGATCTTTAGACATAGAGTCAGACGTGGCTCTTGACAGCCTCGTGACAGTACCCCCCCTTTCACGAGGGGCCTCCGGACACTCAGGACCAGGTCTCTCAGGATGAGAGGCATGGAAAGCCTGAATTAACCTGTTGGCGTTTACCTCTGACGCTGGAACCCACATTCTTTCCTCGGGACCGTAACCCCTCCAATGCACCAGATACTGAAGAGAGCGGTGGACCCGACGAGAATCAACAATTCTGGATATTTGAAACTCCAGATTACCATCCACAATAACAGGAGGAGGTGGCAGCGGTGATGGTTCTAGAGGTGGAACATACTTCTTGAGTAACGACTTATGGAAGACGTTATGGATCTTAAAAGTCTGAGGTAGTTCCAGGCGAAAAGCCACAGGGTTAATGACGGCTACTATTTTATAAGGACCAATGAACCTAGGGCCCAGTTTCCAAGAGGGAACCTTCAACTTAATATTCCTAGTAGACAACCACACATAGTCATTCACTCCTAGGTCCGGACCTGGCGACCGTTTCTTATCGGCCATGCATTTATATTTACCACTCATATTTTTCAAGTTAGCTTGCACCTTCTGCCATACCGATGAAAGAGATGAAGAAAACCGTTCCTCTTCGGGAACCCCAGAAGACCCCCCCTCTTTGAAAGTACAAAATTGGGGATGAAAACCGTATGCACCAAGAAATGGTGACTTGCCAGTGGATTCCTGACAGCGATTATTTATGGCAAACTCGGCTAACGGTAAATATGATGACCACACCTCTTGGTTTTCAGACACAAAACACCTTAAATATGTTTCTAGGTTTTGGTTGGTACGCTCAGTCCATTCGACTGAGGATGGAAAGCTGAGGAAAAGGACAAGTGTACCCCCAAACGGGAACAAAAAGCTTTCCAAAACTTAGAAATAAACTGGGTTCCCCGATCCGAAACCACATCGGAAGGGACCCCGTGAAGCTTCACGATTTCACTGATAAACACCTGAGCAAGAGTCTTAGCATTAGGAAGTGCGGGTAGCGCAATAAAGTGTACCATTTTGCTAAACCTGTCTACTACTACCAAGATAACTGTTTTACCCGCAGACAACGGTAAGTCAGTGATGAAATCCATTGACAGATGTGTCCATGGCCTATTGGGGATGAAAAGTGGCAATAAAGACCCTGCTGGACGTGTATGAGAGACTTTCGCGCGTGCACAAGTAGAACAAGTAGACACGAAATCCATTACATCCTGACGCAACCTTGGCCACCAAAAACTACGAGACAATAGCTCCAAGGTTGCTTTACTACCCGGGTGCCCAGCAAGTGCCGAATTATGATGTTCCTTTAATAATTCAAGACGCAGGTTTAACGGTACAAACAATTTCTCTGAGGGGCAAGAGGCCGGGGCGTCCCCCTGGGCCTCTAACACCTTTCCCTCTAGAACAGAGTGTACAGCAGAGACAACCACTCCTCTTTGTAAAATAGGTACCGGATCACTAACATTACCCCCTCCAGGGAAACTACGAGACAATGCGTCTGCCTTGGTATTTTTTGCCCCAGGACGATAGGTGATTACAAAGTTAAATCTGGTAAAGAATAGCGACCACCTAGCTTGTCTAGGGGTGAGACGCTTAGCCGATTCTAGGTACAGAAGGTTTTTGTGATCCGTAATCACCGTGATGGGGTGGATTGCTCCCTCTAAAAAGTGACGCTACTCTTCAAACGCCAGTTTAATCGCCAACAGTTCCCTATTTCCAATATCATAGTTCTTTTCTGCTGTAGATAACTTTTTGGAAAAGAAAGCGCGAGGACGCCATTTGCCAGGAGACAGACCCTGAGACAATACAGCCCCCACTCCCACCTCTGACGCATCTACTTCAACAATAAAAGGCTGGGAGACATCAGGTTGAATTAGAACAGGTGCCGAGGTAAATCTCTCTTTTAGAGAGGAAAATGCAATTTTAGCGGCGTCAGACCATTTAGAAAAATCAGTCCCCTTCCTAGTCATGTCAGTAAGGGGTTTAACGATCACTGAATAATTTTTAATGAACTTTCTATAGAAATTTGCGAAACCCAAAAACCGTTGTAGAGCTTTAAGGTTCTCAGGAAGATCCCAATCTAAAATTGCCTGGACCTTCCTAGGATCCATACGGAAACCTGAAGCAGATAATAGATATCCCAGGAACTGTATTTCCTGAACGGCGAAGACACATTTTTCAATTTTCGCATATAATTTATTCGTCCGTAGGACCTGCAGTACTTGCCTGACATGTACTTCATGTGTTTTCAGATCAGCCAAATAAATTAAGATATCATCTAGGTATATGACTACAAACCTGCCGATGAGATGACTAAAAATATCATTAACGAAATGTTGGAAGACAGCAGGGGCATTGGTCAGACCGAAAGGCATGACTAAATTTTCATAATGCCCCTCAGGGGTGTTAAAAGCTGTCTTCCACTCATCCCCTTCCTTGATACGAATCAGATTGTAGGCCCCCCTAAGATCAAGTTTGGAGAACCACCTAGCACCCGCAATCTGATTAAAAAGGTCAGGAATGAGAGGAAGAGGGTATGGGTCTCGGATGGTTATCCGGTTTAGCTCACGGAAATCTAGGCAAGGACGCAGGCCCCCATCTTTCTTTTTAACAAAGAAAAACCCTGCAGCCACGGGTGAAGAAGAGGGTCTGATGTGTCCCTGATGTGTCCCTTAGCCAGACTCTCGGAGATATAATCTTTCATGGCTTGTCTCTCGGGACCCGAAAGATTATACAACCTGGACTTGGGTAATTTTGCACCGGGAATCAGGTTAACCGGGCAATCATAAGGACGATGAGGTGGTAGCTTCTGACAACCCTTTTCAGAAAAAACGTCCTCAAAGTCCGAAATAAATGTAGGTAGGGAAGCTATGGAGGCGATTAAGCAATTGTTATTTAAGCAATTCTCTCTGCAATGCTCACTCCACTCCAATATCTCCCTGGCCTGCCAATCCACCACTGGATTGTGCGCTACCAAGAGGGAAGGCCCTCCAGAACGTAACATGAAAGACACTCATTATGGTGGTCCCCTACCCGAAGGTGTAAGTTATGGACAATGTGAGTGAGGTTTCTCTGAGACAGAGGAGCAGAATCAATAGCGAATATGGGAATAGGTCTCTGCAGCATACAGAGAGACAAACCCATAGTGCGGGCAAAATGGGCATCTATCAAATTTACCCCTGCTCCACTGTCTAGAAAAAAAGAAATAGACTCCGTCTTAACACCAAAAACAATAACCGCTGGCAACACAAATTGAGATGTTCGTATGGAGGAAACGTATACCCCCCGGCTGACATCCTCCGCACAGCCTGGGGTTAGTAGTTTTCCGACGGTCTTTTGTTTTTGAGAAAGGAGGGACAGACATTATTGAAATGACCCCTCCCCCCACAGAAAAAACAAGCCCCCCACCTACGGCGAACCTCAGGGGGACGGACCTGACGAGAAGTTCCTCCTAGCTGCATAGGCTCATCTAAGTCAGTACAGACTAACTGCTGCTTGGGAGAGGTTACCAATTGCTCAGGAATTTTCGATCTCTCCCTAAGACGTCTATCTATTCTGATAGAGAGGGACATAACAGCATCAAGGGAAAGGGGGGTCTCATACAGCGCCAGCGCATCCTTAACCCTTTCAGATAACCCAGAGCAGAACTGACTCCTGAGAGCCGGGTCGTTCCACTGAGTATCCGTAGCCCACCTACGGAACTCTGAGCAATATTCCTCTGCTGGCCGATCTCCCTGTAGGAGTCTCCGTAACTTCGACTCAGCCAGGGCGACTCGGTCAGGGTCATCATAAATGAGACCCAAAGCCCCAAAAAATCCCTCCACTGACCAGAGAGCCTGGGAACCAGGGGGTAACGAGAACGCCCAGGATTGCGGGTCCCCCTGAAGCAGGGAAATAACAATCCCCACCCGCTGTTCTTCATTACCTGAGGAGTAAGGGCGCAGCTTAAAATATAATTTGCAGGCCTCACGGAACGTCACAAATTTGTCCCTTCCCCCAGAAAATCTGTCAGGAAGAACAACCTTGGGTTCTGTAACAACCTGGTTACCCATAGCAACCGCTGGGCTTGCGGTCTGCTGCATTTGCTGCTGTTGTTGGAGGACAGACGCCTTCAATCCTGCCACCTCCAAAGACAGGCCTTGAAGCTGTTTTGCCAAAGCAGCAATAGGATCCATATTGGATTCTAAGTAGAGAGAAAAAAAAAAAAAAATTTTTTTTTTCCTTTCTCCCAAAAAATAAGGGCCAGTTATAATATCACGATCGGCGTGACTATCACATACGTGACACAGAGGGAGGGAAAGAGGAAGGCCCTGCCCAAGTGAGAGGGAAGGTGGTGACCCCTGACTCACCTTGCGGCTGGCACCTGGCTGCCCTGACGTCCCTAGACGGGTTCCTCACCCGTACGCCGATCACGTGCCTAAAACCCTGGCTTTCCCTAAGATGAGCCCTAGATAGTGAACAGGGCGGTGGGAACCCTAGTCCGCACCACTAGCTCTAAAGGAAAACACCAAGGGGAGGACAGACAATACAGACTAAACATATAATCCCAGGTGGGCGACAACAGGAGACAACAAAAAGCCCAACAGGGATCCGGAGGGTAGCACTCTGGAACAACAACCAGGATTCACA
Organism: Bufo gargarizans; assembly: GCF_014858855.1. Classification (NCBI taxonomy): domain Eukaryota; kingdom Metazoa; phylum Chordata; class Amphibia; order Anura; family Bufonidae; genus Bufo; species Bufo gargarizans. The sequence continues at coordinate 352,585,472 of NC_058084.1, read as the reverse complement.
GCTCCAGTGGGTCAGTATAGAAGTCCAGGCAGGAAGCTCTATAACTGGCAACTAGAGAAGTGTGAGAGGAGAATATAAGGAGGTTGGGAGTGGCAGACAAGAAACAGCTGAGGAGGAGAAGCTACGGATCCCTGAGTGAGACAAAAAGGATTGCAAGGCAAACACAGAAAACAATCACTAAGAAACAACGTGATCTTTAGACATAGAGCGCGCAGCCACCCGCTGCGACTTCCTGACCCCGGGTATAACGGAGTCAGACGTGGCTCTTGACACCCTCGTGACAATATGTACTACATCTTCTATCTTATCTAAGAGACCCTTGATGTTTCCTAACTTTACAGTAACATCATACATGATCTGGGTATACGAGCAGTAGAAAGAATCCTTCTAGAAGACTTCTTTCTCCCACCAAAACAAACAAAATTAATCTTAGAATCAATCAATTACATCCTCCAGCACCAACTATTTCCAGTATGGAGACTTTTTTTACATACAAAAGTGAGGACTGCGATGGGGACGAAATTTTCCCCATCCTATGCAAATCTGTTTATTGGTGTTTTCGAGGCAGAACAACTGTGGCCTTCTACTACTGTTTCCTCCCTAGTGCTTTTTCCTGCCAATGTGCAGTAAAATGGTAATACGTACTTAACTGGATTCATCATAAACAAAACTGAAAAACTTCAGGTTCATCTGCCATCAAACATTTTGAAAAGTTCTTAACGAACCTTATTCGTTACAAACTGGTTCGATCAACTTTAGAACGGTGTGCTGATAAACCATTTACACTGGGGAAACACATAAGGCCCTGGGACTTGGTAAAAGGTATACTTTAGTGTTGAGTTATATGTTAGAATGCATTTAGTCTAGAAAATTGCATACATTTTCCCTTTGACTTGACTGATGTTTGAATAGTTTGTATCTTTTACTGTATTTTTTACTATGGTTACTTTGGATTATTGTGGTAACATTGAGAGGCTATACCTCTGAAGTTTATCTTGAGTTATTCTGTAATTATTATAAGACAGGGGTACTCAACTGGCAGACTGCAGTCCAAATGCAGACCACAGTTGCCAGCCCACTGGATACCACAGACCTTCATGTCATCATTGATGCACTGGATTAGGGCAGTATCTCCTCCAAAACGTCTATGATTGAAGGCCTGCTATAAGCAGCAGAATTACCTCAAGCACATACAGATGCAAGAAAAAGTAAGTGAACCTATTGCAATTTACTGGACTTCAGCACTGATTAGTAAACATGAACTGTGAAAGCATAAAAAGTAAGTTGTTGTTTTTTTTTTTTTATTAAATTCTTTATTATTTTCTGGACCAAAATGTGAACTCAATTACAAATATAGCATATAAACAGAAAACACAGGTAATCATACACCAGTTCGCATACTTGACCCTTTTATACCCATCCCCCACCCCTTGATTCACTGCGACGGGATCCGTCATATCCTGTTGCTACTCGTGGTATCTCACATACCACAAATAGCCAAGCTCTTTGGAGAGAAAAAGAAAAGCACGTCAAAAAAGGAAGAAAACCTGCCCCTTCCTCTTCCAGGGCTACTCTACATTTCGTACGATTCTTCTGTAAGCTTCAATAGTGTCTATCTGGGCCTTCCATTAAGAATAGGTAGGGCTATTTTTAGTACCCCAATATTTAAGAATCAGGGCCTTTGCAACTGTGAAGCTTTCCAAAGAGATTCTGATCTGGTAGGGCGTTAAATCCGTTTGGGTAAAAAAAACGAATATTGCCTGCATAAAACAATGCTTCAGTTTAATCTTATGTCTACTGTACACTACGTGCAGAATTATTAGGCAAATGAGTATTTTGACCACATCATCCTCTTTACGCATGTTGTCTTAATCCAAGCTGTATAGGCTTGAAAGCCTACTACCAATTAAGCATATTAGGTGATGTGCATCTCTGTAATGAGAAGGGGTGTGGTCTAATGACATCAACACCCTATATCAGGTGTGCATAATTATTAGGCAACTTCCTTTCCTTTGGCAAAATGGGTTAAAAGAAGGACGTGACAGGCTCAGAAAAGTCAAAAAAAGAGAGATATCTTGCAGAGGGATGCAGCACTCTTAAAATTGCAAAGCTTCTGAAAGGTGATCATCGAACAATCAAGCGTTTCATTCAAAATAGTCAACAGGGTCGCAAGAAGCGTGTGGAAAAACCAAGGCGCAAAATAACTGCCCATGAACTGAGAAAAGTCAAGCGTGCAGCTGCCAAGATGCCACTTGCCCTCAGTTTGGCCATATTTCAGAGCTGCAACATCACTGGAGTGCCCAAAAGCACAAGGTGTGCAATACTCAGAGACATGGCCAAGGTAAGAAAGGCTGAAAGACGACCACCACTGAACAAGACACACAAGCTGAAACGTCAAGACTGGGCCAAGAAATATTTCAAGACTGATTTTTCTAAGGTTTTATGGACTGATGAAATGAGAGTGAGTCTTGATGGCCCAGATGTCTGGATTGGTAAAGGGCAGAGAGCTCCAGTCCGACTCAGACGCCAGCAAGGTGGAGGTGGAGTACTGGTTTGGGCTGGTATCATCAAAGATGAGCTTGTGGGGCCTTTTTGGGTTGAGGATGGAGTCAAGCTCAACTCCCAGTCCTACTGCCAGTTTCTGGAAGACACCTTCTTCAAGCAGTGGTACAGGAAGAAGTCTGCAAGGTAAGAAAAACATGATTTTCATGCAGGACAATGCTCCATCACACGCGTCCAAGTACTCCACAACGTGGCTGGCAAGAAAGGGTATAAAAGAAGAAAATCTAATGACATGGCCTCCTTGTTCACCTGATCTGAACCCCATTGAGAACCTGTGGTCCATCATCAAATGTGAGATTTACAAGGAGGGAAAACAGTACACCTCTCTGAACAGTGTCTGAGAGGCTGTGGTTGCTGCTGCACGCAATGTTGATGGTGAACAGATCAAAACACTGACAGAATCCATGGATGGCAGGCTTTTGAGTGTCCTTGCAAAGAAAGGTGGCTATATTGGTCACTGATTTGTTTTTGTTTTGTTTTTGAATGTCAGAAATGTATATTTGTGAATGTTGAGATGTTATATTGGTTTCACTGGTAAAAATAAATAATTGAAATGGGTATATATTTGTTTTTTGTTAAGTTGCCTAATAATTATGTACAGTAATAGTCACCTGCACACACAGATATCCCCCTAAAATAGCTAAAACTAAAAACAAACTAAAAACTACTTCCAAAAATATTCAGCTTTGATATTAATGAGTTTTTTGGGTTCATTGAGAACATGGTTGTTGTTCAATAATAAAATTAATCCTCAAAAATACAACTTGCCTAATAATTCTGCACTCCCTGTATATTAGCTAAACTGTTGTATATTCGGGTTTTTTAGAATATTCGCTATATTGCTATATATTTTTTGTTTTAGAATATTATGAATATTCAAAAAAACTAACATATTTGTTTTTCTGAATATTCATAATATTCTAAAACAAGAATATATAGCAATATAGCGAATATTAGAAAAAAACAAATATAGAGCAATTTAGCTAATATAGTGCTATAATCTTCTTTGTCTAAGGCCTCATGCACACGACGGTTGTTGTTTTCCGTTCCGCAAAATGGGGTTCCGTTGTTCCGTGATCTGTTTCCGTTTTTGTTTCCGTGTGTCTTCCTTTATTTTTGGAGGATCACCAGACATGAAGGAAAGTAAAAAAAGCCTAAGTCAAGTTTGCCATGCAAATGATAGGAAAAAAACGGACGTGGACGCGGATGACAATCTTGTGTGCCTCCGCGTTTTTTCACGGACCCATTGACTTGAATGGGTCTGCGAACCGTTTTCCTTGAAAAAAATATGACAGGTTATATTTTTTTGACGGACTGGAACCACGGATCACGGACGCGGATGACAAACAGTGCATTAGCCGAGTTTTCAACGGACCCATTGAAAGTCAATGGGTCCGCAGAAAATCACGAAAAATGGAACAACGGACACGGAATAAAACAACGGTCGTGTGGATGAGGCCTAATAGTTGTAATTTTTTTCTCATCTGAAGTTTAGATTGGAAAAAAAAATTAACTATTAAAAAAAATTATTATAGCACTATATTAGCTAAATTGCTCTACATTTGTTTTTTTTCGAATATTCGCTGTATTGCTATATATTCTTGTTTTATTCAAAAAAACGAATATTTTCAATATAGTGCTATGACTCATTGGCCCACAAGCAAGAAGCAGGGAGGAATCATGTTTTTGCTCGGCAATTAAAAAATGTACGATAAAAATTAGCATTACGAAAATTTGCATATTACGAGATCATTATCTTTTTGATTTTTCAAGTAAAAAAAATCGTAGAATCTAACGATTATTCGAATTTGCGAATATTCACCAAATATTCTACAAAATATTCGCAAAATATCGCAAATTCGAATATGACCCCTGCCGCTCATCACTAGTATCTAGTCTTATGTATGTTGTGACATTCCTTTATTATTTCTACTAGAAGTTATGAATGAATTGCTAGCAGTCTGCAGTAAGGGTACAGAGGGGAGGTAACCAGTTGGGAGCGTGTACCTGCACAGACTCACTCTATCCAATCAGTGCTGCCAATTTCAGACTGTGCTGGTTACCTCCCCTCTGTACCCTTACTGCAGACTGCTAGTAATTAATTCATAACCTTTTGTAGAAATAATAAAGGAACGGCACAACAGAGTCATAAGAATAGATGCTCCAGAATGGTTATTACATGGGTAATGCATGAAGCTGTTAAAACAGGCATGTCAGGGGTGGTGAAAGGTCCTCTTTAAGACAAATAACAAGGACACAGTTTAACTATTCAAGTACAAATATTGCCAAACAGTTTTCAATGAGACTAATTTTATCAGACCCAATGGATTCAAAATGATCAGAGACATATTCATATTTGCACTTCAGGCAGTAACGGAGTCTCACTCTCATGTGACTGAGAAGTTGTCCTGATGAAAGTTAGTATATTCAGCATTTCATGTCTGCTACTGTCTACTGATCTGCCATATGTGATCCTATCATATGGTACTGTCTGCTGAGCTGTGTATCTAATCCTATCATGTACTGTCTGCCTGCTGGTCTGTTCTATATATGTGTGTTTTAATACATATTTTGCTTACATATTTAAGTAATTGTGAGATGGGGAAACAGCCCTCATTGTCTGAACACTGTTTGTGTAAATTAAGTTAAATGATCTGGACTGACATTCTGCTGTTTGTCCACAAGATGCCGCTGTTTCCTAAACACAGCTAACAGACTGCATATTTTCCATATGCATGAGAGGTGGAGTTACAAAGCCTGGAGAAGAGGAGATAGAGCAGCCATCCTGGGGAGAGCTTGGAAGAGGATCCAGGAGCTGTGTGTGAGAAGAATCCATCGACATCCAGGTGTGGGAGCACCCTTCGGTGACCAGAACTACAGCCAAGTGAAGCAGATTGTGTCAAAGGTCCTGATCCTTTCCAGAGGAACAAGGATTGCTTCCATGAACGCTGATGAGAGCTGAGGAGCAAAGCAACATACAGTAGAGGAACAGACGTATTTGAGCACCCTGAGATTTTCCAAGTTAGAAATCCCACTTAGAAATCATGGAGGGGTCTGAAATTCACATTGTAGGTGCATTCCCACTCAGAGACAGAATAAAAAATAAAAAAAAGAAATCACTTTTTATGATTTTTTTTTATGTATTTGTCTTGCACTGCTGAACATAAGTATTTGAAAACCTGAGAAACAGCAAGCATTTTGTCTCTCAAAGACCTGTTACTGTGCCTTTAAAAAGTCCACCTCTACTCCACTTATTAATCTAACTTAGTAGCACCTGTCTGAGCTCTTTAAAGACCCCTGTCCACCCCACAGTCAGTCAGACGCCAACTACTACCATGGGCAAGACCAAAGAGCTGTCAAAAGACACCAGAGACAAAATTGTGGACCTCCACAAGGCTGGAAAGGGCTACGGGGCAATTGCCAAGCAGCTTGGTGAAAATAGATCAACTGTTGGAGCAATTGTTAGAAAATGGAAGAGGCTAAAGACGACTGTCAGTGTGCCCTCGGACTGGGGCTCCATGCAAGATCTCACCTCGTGGGGTAAAACTGATGATAACAAAGGTGAGGAATCAGCCCAGAACTACAAGGGCGGAGCTGGTCAATGACATGAAGAGAGCTGGGACCACAGTTTCAAGGGTCACTGTCGGTAGAACACTACACCGTCATGGTTTCAAATCATGCATTGCACGGAAGGTTCCCCTGCTCAAGTCATCACATGTCCAGGCCCGTCTGAAGTTTGCCAAGGAGGCATGGGAGAAAGTCATTGTGGTCAGATGAGACCAAAGTAGAACTTTTTGGTCTAAACTTCACTCGTTGTGTTTGGAGGAAAAAGAAGGATGAGTTGCATCCCAAGAACACCATCCCTACTGCGAGTCATGGGGGTTGTAACATCATGCTTTGGCGGTGCTTTTCTGTGAAAGGGGACAGGACGACTGCACTGTATTAAGGAGAGGATGAATGGGGCCATTTATTGTGAGATTTTGAGCAACAACCTCCTTCTCTCAGCCAGAGCATTGAAGAGGGGTCGTGGCTGGGTCTTCCAACATGAAAACGACCCGAAGCACACAGCCAGGATAACCAAGGAGTGGCTCCTTAAGAAGCATATCAAGGTTCTGGAGTGGCCTAGCCAGTCTCCAGACCTAAATCCAATAGAACATCTTTGGAGGGAGCTGAAACTCCGTGTTGCTTAGCAACAGCCCCGAAATCTGACAGATCTAGAGGAGATCTGTGTGGAGGAGTGGGTCAAAATCCCTGTTGCAGTGTGTGCTAACCTGGTCAAGAACTACAGGAAACGGTTGACCTCTGTAATTGCAAACAAAGGCTTCTGCACCAAACATTAACACAGATTTTCTCAGGTGTTCAGCATTGCATATTTTTTTTTTTTTGTGTCTCTGTCTCTCAGAGTGGGAATGCACCTATAATGTGAATTCAGACCCCTCCATGATTTCTAAGTGGGAGAACTTGCAAAACTCGCAGGGTGTTCAAATACTTCTGTTTCTCACGTTACACTGTTGTACTGCATGCTTGTTGGAGAAGCTTTTGTTCGGTTCACACTCACCAGCGCATGCAGAGCAGACCCGGGTTGGCACCTAGAATCCTAGAGACTGGAGACCAGGCCTGTAGTTAGTTAGATAGGATTTCTGTTTGTGTCAGGCCACAAGTGTTGCTGGCTGTTAATTGCAAGGACTCCAAATTTAAAGTGACATTTAACACTGGAGAACTGATAAACTTCCCCACAAACTCAAGCCAGGCTGGCATTTTGTTTAGAAGGAATACTTCTGGCACACGCTACAAGACCAGTTATGAGAGGGGAGAATACTGTAGAGCATTTTAAGATTGTAAGCGGTTCTGCTTTACCGCATGGCTAGCCCGTACCACACACCCAAACAGTTGTTTAGGGTAATAACAGTGCTGTTTAGTCGTGCCCGCCAGTAGGTAAATTACCCCACTTTTCCCCAGGCATCCATAAGCACAACACAAGGGTCTCAGCTGGGTATCTCTGGGTGTATGTAAATTTATTGTGTGTTTCCAGCATTTGTGGTTGTGCTCATTGCCACGTTTAAATAAAATTCTGTTTTGGCAAAAGCTGGTGTTGGAGTTGCTTTCCTCGTTCGTGACTTCGCTGCATCCTGGGGAGCCCAACCCGGTACACGGCTTACAAATGTACATATTGCAGACCTATCAGCAATATGAGATCAGCAGGAGGTCTGACACCTGGGACCCCTGCTTATCAGCTGTTTGAGGAGGCCACAGCTACAGTATACAATATTTGGCACTGTGCTTGGTGTCGCACTCATTCCCATTGACTTGAATGGACTGAGCTGCTCCTAGACCGTGCAAACCATGACTGTGACGTCCCTGGCCTAGGATGAGGCGCTGTAGCCTCTTCATACCTATATTAATATAAGGTTTGTCTAGGTAGTCTGTTCTGAATTTAAAGGGATTTTCTGAGATTTTAATACTTTTAATATATCAATATCAGATGGGTAGGACTTCGACACATCGGAACCCCGCTTTTCAGCTGTTTGAGAAGGTAGCAGCACTCACAGTAGCACCACAGCCTTCTCTCGGTTTTTCCTAGGCCATGTGACATCACATTCATCAGTCACGTGGCCTAGGATGCAGCTCAGCCCCATTGAAGTGAATGGGGCTAAGAACAATACCAAGTACAGCCGCTATACAATGTATGGCCTTGTGCTTGGTGAGTAGAGAGAAACAACTGATTGTTGGGGGTCCTGGGTATCGAACTCCCAACGATCAGATGCTGATCACCTATACAGAGGATAGGTCATCAGTTATAAAAATCTAACAAAACCCCTTTAAATCTTTTACAAGGTCCTACAATTAGAGCAATTATTGGGGACCAGAGTTCCCAGAAATGCTGATTCCCAATAAGTGCTCTGTGTAAAGGTGCTGCTCATCACCAGACGAATGAGGAAAAGCTCATTCATTAGGTGATCTTTTATGGAGGACATAAATTCATTGTTTGCTGGCAGCAGATCATCCTGTGTAAATGGGATGTGCAGCTGACAAACAATAAATCTGTATAGGGATGATTAATCATAGTGATGAGGGGGTGATTGCTGCATCTAAATGCACCTAGCACATTATTTCTCAATGATGAGGCAATTATTAGATATCGTCTCTATGTACAGACATCAGTGACTCATGGACAGCACACGCTCTCATTGATTTTTAATGTGTTTATCCACACATACATGATTTTACACTGACCGTGCTCTATTTTTGTCAGTGTTGCGGAACAAACACGTGCATTATAGTCCATCGGTCTGTGAAAACCATGGACAGAACACGGATGGTATCTGTGTCCTGTCTGTGGTTTTCACAGACTATTGTTAGGAAATGCTCTGGAAGATAAGGGGCACATTAAGACCGGCAGTTTAGATGGGCCTCTCAATAACTTCAGAGCATCCAGCGCCAGTTCTAAATGTAAGACTGCTTCCTAGCTGTCTTAACTTTAGGCTACATTCACATGTCAGTATTTTTCTATATCCTGAATTGCGGTCCGTTTTTTGCGGATCCGTTGTTCCTGAAAATGTCATCCGTATGTCATCCGTTTTTTTGCGGATCCATTGACTTTGTATTGTACCAGGATCCGATTTTGCGGATAATAATAGGACAAGTTTTTTTTTTTTTCGGACATGCGGAACGGAATAACGGAAAAGGACAGCACACATTGTGCTGTCCGATTTTTTTTCAGGACCCATTGAAAATGAATGGGTACAGAACTGGTCCAGATCTGTTCCGCAAAAAAACGGAACAGATCAGGAAAGAAACAACGGACGTGTGAATGGACCCTTAGACCATTTTGTACGCCTAAAACAGGCATAGAAAATGATGAATGAGACGGGCCTACTGACCCGTCCCCTGTGCCGCCCACACCACACCCACAATTTAAGACCTGGCAAGAGCAGGAAAAAGTCGCAGATAGTGGCACAACTAACCGTTGCGCTGCCATCTGCGTCTGACATATGCCTAATTTAGTTATGGATGGTCATAGATTTCATCGTGGACATAGATAGGTGAAAAGCCCTTGATCTGACATCGCACTTGGAGAAACACAAGTGCATGCCATTTGCCAATGTAAGATAGGACACTTGCCAAAACAACCATGCAACGCTTGGCAAGTATGTTACATGGATCCTGTAACTGCACCCCAGACATAAAAGGGGGTAGCAGCCGTTTAAGAGATATTCCCTTTCCAGATGCACAGGCAGCTACTAAAGACGCTAATCTCCTGAACTGGAAACCATATGAATGCTGCATACAGCCGAATAGGAAAAACCATATGAAAGGTTTACACTCCTAGCAGTCGAACTGGAATAGCATACAATAAATCCCCTCCAAGAACGAGACCAAGCTCTGTGTTGAGGGTAAAGCAGTGGACAGCCAGAGCTGTGTTTTTATTGTTCTTATATACACATTCTTACATATTAGTACCATCCACAGGGTTTTGTAAAACAACCAGTAACCCCGTACAATACACTCAGACACTCCCACACAAAATCCTCCCCTCTGCCTGTGATACAATTACCTTACACAATGGGTTATTGTAATTATTACAGGCAGGAGAATACACAGTTTTACACAATGTCTTCTGTCCTGGAGACAATTGGGAAGTAATCCAATCTATCTCCAAGGGCAGAGGCAAAACTCCATTAGCCACATGGTAGCTAAAAGACAATAAAAGACATAAGAATATTTAACTGTGCAGCTATTGCATAAAACATAGACATTTAACATATCCCCAGATAGCTCCGATCTGAGTGCATATTATTAGGTCCCTAATGCCCAGAACTGGCCGCACAATGGCCGTGTGCATGAGGCCTAAGGCTGCATTCACAGTGACCGTATATATTTTACTGTCCACAAACTGCAGATGAGGTTCATGCGTCATCTACATGTTTTGTGGACCCATTCACTTCAATGGGTCCACAGTCTGCACTTTGTAGATAAGTATAGGACACAAATGCTCGGTCCTTTGCGGCCCAGACATATGGATGCAAATATCAAATTATTCCAGTTTCGTATGTCCCCTCTGCACAGAATACATGTCCTATACTTGTCTTGAAAATACGTCATTTTAAAGGGGTGTCCGGGTTCAGAGCTGAACCCGGATATATCCCCTTTTTCACCCAGACAGCACCCCTGATATTGCGCAGGGCAAGGGCAGTTTGTTTATATTTTTTACACTGCTAGGTGGAGGCTTTTGCCTAGCAGTGTTCCCGCTGGCGTCACCATCAATGATGGGCAAGCTTTAGCGCTGCTCTAGCCGTTTAACAGGCTAGGGCAGTGCTAAAGCCCACCCATTAATGCCAGTGACGTCACCGGGCTCACTGCTAGGAGGAAGCCTCCGACTAGCTTTACGCATGGAGAGCCCAGTACGTCACCGGCTCTTCAGAAAAAGCTTTTGCCCTGCGCGATTTAGTGCAGGGCAAAGGAGAGCATCGGAGCATGAAATGGGGGCTGCCTGGGTGAATGGGGATATGTCTGGGTTCAGCTCTGAACCTGGATAACCCCTTTAAGCAAATGGGACCGCAAAACAATGTGGATCACACACAGACTGTATTTTGTGAATCTGCGGTTCGCAGACTGCAAAAATACATACGGTCACGTAAATGTAGCCTTACAGTGTGTAAGCCAGGGAGCCACTGGAGGGACAAATGGGGACAGGGGTGATGGCCAGGGTAAATAGAAAACATACCAGTCAGAGGCAAACTGTTTGCCTGTAAGTTGTAGGAGTCTGGGCTGGGACAGTGGGGACACAGGCAGCCTGCAGTCATCACTTGTTCCTCCTAAATCCTACTCTTCAAATCACATTTGAGCACCCACTCTGAGGGGCTGTACACTGCCAGCCAGGAGCCTGAGAAGGAGACGGGGGACTGCGCGGAGCTATCTGCAGGCATCATGCGCCAGCCCAGCAGCACTGGTCTACACTGACTCAGCAGGGGGCGTCCGCTGAGCGCCTGTTAGAAATAACGTCCTCGGCTGGCGCTTCATGCAGTCTCAGCAGATCCACAGGGGCACAGCACAGGCAGCTGAGGAGGTGCCGCCCTGTTCCTCAGAGCAGCGGACCTTGACTAGGCGTACAGGTGGGGCATCAGTGAGTGACAGAGCAGCAGCGGGCGTGCGGCACACCAGTGCCGATTGCTGCCCGCCACTGTTGTACAGTTTAAGCCTGGCTGTGATATATAAAGTGCAGCCAGAGGCTGTCACTGTGAAGTAATGCTTAACATTTGCCGCCCCTTCCCCTAGATGGCGCCGCCTGAGGCAACCGCATCACTATGCCGCATTAAAGGTGCGCTCCATCGTGACATCTATAACGGAACGTTTGGCTATAAAACCTGGGGAAATAACACATGTTCCTTGCGTGGCCTTTTAAAAGAAATGCCCTGGCTTGTGCAAGGTACTGGCAACGTACAGGAGACTGTCCCTCTTTTCAGTCATTCACACGTGGTGAAAAGCGCTTTCAGAATGGTATGCAGCTACACCGCTTAATCTGTGATGTTCTAACTCACTGGAATTCAACATTGCAGATGCTTGATCGTCTGTACGAGCAGCGGAAAGCACCAGACCGCCTCAGCAGGGAGCATGTGTTGTTTCCAGGTTGGGCACTGGCCGCTTATGCCATTCATGCAGCAGTTATTACTTATCTCCCTCATATGTAATTTTGAAGAGATGCTGACACTCATGCAACAGGTGGATCATAGAAAGCATGAACCAATAAAACTTAACTTTTAATATATATCAGGTTATAAAAAGCACCTAAAAGGCACTAATATAATATGTAAGAAAACCCAGGAATAGCGCTGCTAAGATATCAGATGTACAATATAGAGCAAGGGGAATATCAAATAGACCATGGCAGGGTAACGTGGAATCTCTCCCTGAGACGTCCCTGTTGCTGACTCAGCCCAGAGAAACACCTTGATGGTAAGTAGCCTCTGTCCTCGTACCTATGCCTGAAAATGCCCCTATTTGCCCTAGCAAAAATATAAAGTCATACCAACGCCCTAAGTATAATCATGGCACGTTTCACCCAAAAAAAAAAAATCACTAATGGTTCATCAGGAGATTCATAGAGGGCAAAATAAACAAGCAGATAATGTGGTCATGGTGGTGAAGCAATAACACAGACACCCACAAAAAATGATAAAATCCCTTCTTAAAGCATAGCTTAGATTAGATAAATACGCAGGACTACAGATGTAACTAGATACAGTGCAAGGGACCACTCACGTGCGCCAGTCAATGCAGGGAAAGGGGGTCTCCTGTGATCAAGATAGAAGATTGGCCCTGTAGATGTTGAGGACCTACAATGAGAAACTCCTATGGGTGAAGAGGTGCTGCCACTTTAGGAGGAGGCAGAGGAGTCGGAGTTCCAGAAGAAAGAAGATAATGATGATGATGACAGTGACACTGGTAAGAACACTCGTCTCAATGGGGACAGAGGTGGAAAAACCTGGCTCCTCGGGTAAATTGGCCAGAATGGGGACCTGAATGCTCACATGCTTACGCAGTGACAGACCCAGTGGCGTCTCTAGCTTTCAAATTTTGGGGGGGCACACTGGGGGCCAGGACAAAAGTAGGGGGAGCAGCTATAACAACGATACATTTACACAAGTACGCTTAGAAATGCTGCGATACTTTACCCAATACCTAAAACCGCAACAGGGAAGAAAAGTCCTGCTGTCCGTGGTTTAAAAAAAAAAATCACTCAGATTTCAACATGTCCTAGCTGCCTGTGGATGACACTTTTATAGGGAGGGGGATCTGTGGATGCCACATACCGTATATAGCATCTTATGCTATATGTGTCATCCACAGATCCACCCCATGACAGTGTCATCCCCATTTCCCCCTCCATAACAGTGTCATCCACAGATCTCCCTCCCCGCCACTCACAGGAGTGTACATTTGACATTTCTAAACTGTGGCGGATCCAGAGCCTGGTCTCGGGAGGGGCACATCCAGATTATTTTCTGTCCGCCGCCACAGAACAAGGGTGCTTATAGAACAGACTACACAGTGTAGCGGTATACTGTATATTGTGTGGCACAGTGTAGCGGTATACTGTATATTGTGGGGCACAGTGTAGAGGTATACTGTATATTGTGGGGCACAGTGTAGAGGTATACTGTATATTATGTGGCACAGTGTAGAGGTATACTGTATATTGTGTGGCACAGTGTAGAGGTATATTGTGTGGCACAGTGTAGCGTTATACTGTATATTGTGTGGCACAGTGTAGAGGTATACTGTATATTGTGTGGCACAGTGTAGAGGTACACTGTATGTTGTGTGGCACAGTGTAGCGGTATACTATATATTGTGGGGCACAGTGTAGCGGTATACTGTATATTATGTGGCACAGTGTAGAGGTATACTGTATATTGTGCGGCACAGTGTAGAGGTATACTGTATATTGTGTGGCACAGTGTAGAGGTATATTGTGTGGCACAGTGTAGCGGTATACTGTACATTTTGTGACACAGTGTAGCGGTATACTGTACATTGTGTGGCACAGTGTATGCTATTTGTGCATAACAAACATATTTCACATGAAAACTTACAGTTACTTGGCCCTTGGGGATCTCGGACGCCACTTCCACACTTTGGCCGGGGGCTCGGCGGAGCTGATGTTGTGCTTTATCCTAATGAAAAAGATTTCATAATAAGGATTTGGAGAAAGGGCAGAGGGATAGCAGAGCAGGGAGAGGCTGGTGCTGCTACTAGGGGGTCATACCATGGGGGAGTAATAAAGCCCACCATAATGCCCCCCCAGTAGAAATAATTCTCCTTATAATGTGACATTGCAAAAAATACCCCCTTGTAATGCCCCCAATTGAGCTAATGTCCCCATAGTGTCCCCATAATTTGCAGTTATAAAATACCCCTTCTTAGTGCCCCCCGTAGATGACTCCATAGTACTCCTCTCCCCCTTCCCCATAGTACCCACCATGTGTCCCAGTATAAAATGCTACTGTACAGAGCCCCCGATATAAAATACCCCTTATTTGTGGCCTCAGTAGATGCCCCGATAGTGCCCACCAATAACGTGCCAGTAACAAGAGCCCCCATCACGTGCCAGTAATAAGAGCCCCCCCAATATTCTAGTAACAAGAGCCCCCCATCATGTGCCAGTATTGTAATAAGCCCCCCATCATGTGCCAGTAATGAGCCCCCCTTATTGTGCCAGTAATGAGCCCCCCTTATTGTGCCAGTAATGAGCCCCCCTTATTGTGCCAGTAATGAGCCCCCTTATTGTGCAAGTAATTAGCCCCCCTTATTGTGCCTGTAACGAGCCCCACTTATTGTGCCTGTAACAATATTGTAAAAAAAACACTTATACTTACCTCCATATCAGCGATGCAATGCAGGCCTCTTCCGGCCTGTGTCCCGCTCTGTATGGCTCAGGCGGCACAATGACGTAATCGCACCGCCTGCGCCGGCCTCTGATAGGCTGCCGGCCTAGTGCCCGGCTGCAGCAGTGCGGCGGCTCACTTGGGAGGGGGGGCATTTTAGATGGGGGGGCACAGCGTGATGTAGGGCAACGCCACTGCCCCCACACCATCACACCTCCTCCTCCATGCTTCACGGTGGGAACCAGGCATGTAGAGTCCATCCGTTCACCTTTTCTGCGTCGCACAAAGACACGGTGGTTGGAACCAAAGATCTCATATTTTTAGCTGTTTCACAATTTTTTGTTATGTATATAATTCCATATGTGTTAATTCATAGTTTTGATGCCTTCAGTGTGAATCTACAATTTTCATAGTCATGAAAATAAAGAAAACTCTTTGAATGAGAAGGTGTGTCCAAACATTTGGTCTGTACTGTATGTAAGGTGACTATGACCTATGCATTATACTGCCCAGTATATGGAGGATGTATGTAAGGAGACTATGACCTATGTATTATACTGCCCTGTATATGGAGGATGTATGTAAGGAGACTATGACCGATGTATTATACTGCCCTGTATATGGAGGATGTATGTAAGGAGACTATGACCTATGTATTATACTGCCCTCTATATGAAGGATGTATGTAAGGAGATTATGACCTATGTATTATACTGCCCAGTATTTGGAGGATGTATGTATGGAGACTATGACCTATGTATTATACTGCCCAGTATATGGGGGATGTATGTAAGGAGACTATGACCTATGTATTATACTGCCCTGTATATGGAGGATGTATGTAAGGAGACTATGACCTATGTATTATACTGCCCTGTATATGGAGGATGCATGTAAGGAGACTATGACCTATGTATTATACTGCCCAGTATATGGAGGATGTATGTAAGGAGACTATGACCTATGTATTATACTGCCCTGTATATGGGGGATGTATGTAAGGAGACTATGACCTATGTATTATACTGCCCTGTATATGGAGGATGTATGTAAGAAGACTATGACCTATGTATTATACTGCCCTGTATATGGGGGATGTATGTAAGGAGACTATGACCTATGTATTATACTGCCCTGTATATGGGGGATGTATGTAAGGAGACTATGACCTATGTATTATACTGCCCTGTATATGGAGGATGTATGTATGGAGACTATGACCTATGTATTATACTGCCCAGTATATGGAGGATGTATGTAAGGAGACTATGACCTATGTATTATACTGCCCTGTATATGGAGGATGTATGTAAGGAGACTATGACCTATGTATTATACTGCCCTGTATATGGATGATGTATGTAAGGAGACTATGACCTATGTATTATACTGCCCTGTATATGAAGGATGTATGTAAGGAGACTATGACCTATGTATTATACTGCCCAGTATATGGGGGATGTATGTAAGGAGACTATGACCTATGTATTATACTGCCCTGTATATGGAGGATGTATGTAAGGAGACTATGACCTGTGTATTATACCGCCCTGTATATGAAGGATGTATGTAAGGAGACTATGACCTATGTATTATACTGCCCTGTATATGAAGGATGTATGTAAGGAGACTATGACCTATGTATTATACTGCCCAGTATATGGGGGATGTATGTAAGGAGACTATGACCTATGTATTATACTGCCCTGTATATGGGGGATATATGTAAGGAGACTATGACCTGTGTATCATACTGCCCTGTATATGGGGGATGTATGTAAGGAGACTATGACCTATGTATTATACTGCCCAGTATATGGAGGATGTATGTAAGGAGACTATGACCTATGTATTATACTGCCCAGTATATGGAGGATGTATGTAAGGAGACTATGACCTATGTATTATACTGCCCTGTATATGGGGGATGTATGTAAGGAGACTATGACCTATGTATTATACTGCCCTGTATATGGGGGATGTATGTAAGGAGACTATGACCTATGTATTATACTGCCCTGTATATGGAGGATGTATGTATGGAGACTATGACCTATGTATTATACTGCCCAGTATATGGAGGATGTATGTAAGGAGACTATGACCTATGTATTATACTGCCCTGTATATGGAGGATGTATGTAAGGAGACTATGACCTATGTATTATACTGCCCTGTATATGGATGATGTATGTAAGGAGACTATGACCTATGTATTATACTGCCCTGTATATGAAGGATGTATGTAAGGAGACTATGACCTATGTATTATACTGCCCAGTATATGGGGGATGTATGTAAGGAGACTATGACCTATGTATTATACTGCCCTGTATATGGAGGATGTATGTAAGGAGACTATGACCTGTGTATTATACCGCCCTGTATATGAAGGATGTATGTAAGGAGACTATGACCTATGTATTATACTGCCCTGTATATGAAGGATGTATGTAAGGAGACTATGACCTATGTATTATACTGCCCAGTATATGGGGGATGTATGTAAGGAGACTATGACCTATGTATTATACTGCCCTGTATATGGGGGATATATGTAAGGAGACTATGACCTGTGTATCATACTGCCCTGTATATGGGGGATGTATGTAAGGAGATTATGACCTATGTATTATACTGCCCAGTATATGGAGGATGTATGTAAGGAGACTATGACCTATGTATTATACTGCCCAGTATATGGAGGATGTATGTAAGGAGACTATGACCTATGTATTATACTGCCCTGTATATGGGGGATGTATGTAAGGAGACTATGACCTATGTATTATACTGACCAGTATATGAAGGATGTATGTAAGGAGACTATGACCTATGTACTATACTGCCCAGTATATGAAGGATGTATGTAAGGAGACTATGACCCATATAACATATTGCCCAGTATATGGAATCCATATACAGGGCAGTTTAATACATAGATCATCGTTGTGTCCCAAATCGCTGTGTAGCCATTTTATGTTTGTGGGCTGGTGAGGTTTGTGTGCCAGGCCTGCTTTTAAGTCCCATTTGAAGAGATGTGTACTCTGCACACCATAAATCCACTGTGGGTGCCCGTGAGGGTTGTAGAACAGATATAAGGTTAATCCACGGCACTACAATTCACGTTTAAATTTTTACATTTTATTGTGTTTACAGATTATCATTGTATACATCCAGATTAAATGATTAGTATGTAGCCACATAAATCATAGTTCCCGAATGTTTCACATCCAGCGTCATACCTACTGCACCGCCACTAAGATCCCACTGAGGAAGGTCGTAATTAGACCGAAATGTCCGGGAACTATGCTTTATGTGGCTACATACAAATCATTTAATCTGGATGTATACAATGATAATCTGTAAACACAATAAAATGTAAAAATTTGAACGTGAATTGGAGTGCCGTGGATTAAACTTATATCTGCTTTTAAGTCCCAGTCCGGCCCATGTTAATGGTTGAGTTGTTTTTTCTAAACGAAAACCTCAGTATTCTGGTTAAATTGTCGTGTTGGCACTTTGCAATAAATAAGTGGGTTTTGGGTTTCAGTTTGGGCAATCGGTCTCTAAAAGGTTCACCATCACTGTGCTGGAGGAAAGAAGGTTTGTACACAAACATAGAAGAGGATTCTTTACGGTAAGAGCAGTGAGACTATGGAACTCTCTGCCTGAGGAGGTGGTGATGGGGAGTTCACTAAAGGAATCCAAGAGGGGCCTGGATGTATTTCTGGAGTGTAATAATATTACAGACTATAGCTACTAGAGACGGGTCGTTGATCCAGGGAGTTATTCTGATTGCTTGATTGGCTTCTACCTCATGGGGTTTTTTGCCTTCCTCTGGATCAACTTATAGGATAACAGGCCAAACTGGATGGACAGATGTCTTTTTTCAGCCTCACATATTATGTGACTCTGTTATTATTATGTATGGGAGTAATACTGATCTCCTACAGTGATTTGCTTAGTACCAGTACGGTGGTAATATTCAGTCACTATTTAGCTGTATTACTAGTAGGCATGGTGTGGCATTACATGGATTGGGGGCCACTCAGGTGACAGATGCTGAACCCCTAGCTATGCCCTTCAGTCAGGCCACTGATTATGACACACTCAGACTCTGTGGCCGATGACTTCACAAATAGTGTTTCTATGGAAACAAGAAGCGTTTTCGTGCCAGGATTCTAATAATGACATCACAAAAAGTGTGACCATGCCAGGATTCTAATGATGACATCACAAGCAGCGCCTCAGCATGACAGCGGCCATCTTGAATGTAATGGGCTACACTTTAGGAACATACTGTTAAGGGAAATATATTACTAGTGGATGAAGTATTTACTGAGGAGGATTTTTTGGTACACACAGATTTTATGCAAAAATGTGTGACTAAATAATACACTTTTGAAAATTGGTAACTCACCCCTTCAGGCTCCAGCTCTACCTATAGAAAATAAGGGCTGATTATAATTTGTGAAATTTGATAAGTAAGAGAATTAAAACACCATTTTTTTTCTTTAAAAAAAGAACTGTTTATTATGAAACATTTGGGGTTTTCAGTGCATTTTTTGCAGCTCTGGATCTTTAAGGAGGCGGTGGCTCCATCTTCAGGATTGGCTGGATTCAGGTCCGCTAACTTATAGAGAGGAGGTCGGGGGTCGCACTTCTGGCAGAATTTCAGGGACGGTTCCTCATGTTGTTTTGTAGTCGGATCCTAGAAGAGCAAATATCCACATAAGAAAAACTGTTTACAAATACCCAAGGAGAAGACAGAGGGAAGCGGCGAAACTTACCGAACCTGGTGGTGCACCGCTCATCTTCAAGGGAATTTCAGAGGGTTTGGATGGTAAAAACCATCTATAGATGGTAAATGGGCCCCAAGGGATAGATGGTAAATGGGCCCAAAGGGGTAGATGGTAAATGGCCCCAAGCCGCAGATGGTAAATGGCCCCAAGCCACAGATGGTAAATGGCCCCAAGCCGCAGATGGTAAATGGCCCCAGGCGGCAGATGGTAGTGGAAACCAGACAGCAGATGGTATTTGGCTGAGGGGCAGATGTTATTAAAGGGGCCGAGGGGCAGATGTTATTAAAGGGGCCTAGCGGCAGATCTTATAGCCGGCGGCATATGATGCAAGATGGCCGCTTTCTCTTCCGGGGGATTGAGGCCCTGATGGTGGTGGCCCCCTGAAGATCTTTCATCTCTACATCATCGGTATATTGGCGAGGGCCAACATCCATCTTCTCATCCTCGTGGACAGACTTCATATCTTCATCATCTGGATACTGCCGTGGGCCGATATCCATGCTCTCTACAGCGTTCACCACAGGTACAGTCAACCTCCTCCTCTTCCTAGACTTGCCCATGGTGACAGCCAGCTAGAGAAACTGACACTGATGTCAGGGCGCGACCCTGATTTATAGTATTAGACCACACCCCCTGATTGTTATGTCATGATTCCCCTTTATGACATCACAAGTGAAAGGGTCACGGCATAGCAAGGGGGGCACAGGGGGGGAGACAAGCATGACAGTGGCATTCTAATGATGACATCACAAGAACTGCCTTAGCATGATAGCGGCCATTTTGAATGTAATAGGCTCACACTTGGCCCCTAGGAGTGTTCTAGGGACAATTTCTGTAACATCACAGCATCTACATACATGTTCTTGTAGTGATACATTGCATATCAGATTATGGGAGTGATACCTTGTGTATGAGATTATTAGAGTGTCTGCAGATATTTATCTATAATGTAAAATTTTTGCAATAAAACGTCATTTTAAAGATATTTCTGATACTTTACACTGGATTGTTGTATAATAAACAGAACTATACACGAGGTGCACTACAATATACAGGACTCTACACTGGATGCAGTATTATATACATGACGGGCAGTACAATATACAGGACTATACATGGGGTGCAGTGTAATATACAGGGCTATACAGGGGTGCAGTGTAACATACAGGACTATACATGGGGTGCAGTATAATATACAGGACTATACATGGGGTGCAGTATAATATACAGGACTATACGTGGGGTGCAGTGTAATATACAGGGCTATACAGGGGTGCAGTGTAACATACAGGACTATACATGGGGTGCAGTATAACATACAGGACTATACATGAGGGGCAGTATAATATACAGGACTATACATGAGGTGCAGTGTAATATACAGGACTATACATGGGGTACAGTGTAATATACAGGACTATACATGGGTTACAGTGTAATATACAGGACTATACATAGGGGCAGTGTAATATACAGGACTATACATAGGGGCAGTGTAATATACAGGACTATACATGGGGTGCAGTATAATATACAGGACTATACATGGGGTGCAGTATAATATACAGGACTATACATGGGGTGCAGTGTAATATACAGGACTATACATAGGGGCAGTGTAATATACAGGACTATACATGAGGGGCAGTGTAATATACAGGACTATACATGAGGGGCAGTATAATATACAGGACTATACATGGGGTGCAGTATAATATACAGGACTATACATGGGGTGCAGTATAATATACAGGACTATACAGGGGTGCAGTATAATATACAGGACTATACATGGGGTGCAATGTAATATACAGGACTATACATGGGGTGCTGTACAATATACAGGACTATACATGGGGTGCAGTGTAATATACAGGACTATACATGATGTGCAGTACAATATACAGGACTATACATGGTGTACAGTATAATATACAGCACTATACAGTGGGTGCAGTATAATATACAGGACTATACATGAGGTGCAGTATAATATACAGGACTATACAGGGGTGCAGTATAATATACAGGACTATACAGGGGGTGCAGTGTAATATTCAGGACTATACATGGGGTGCAGTGTAATATACAGGACTATACATGGGGTGCAGTGTAATATACAGGACTATACATGATGTGCAGTACAATATACAGGACTATACATGGTGTACAGTATAATATACAGCACTATACATGAGGTGCAGTATAATATACAGGACTATACAGGGGTGCAGTATAATATACAGGACTATACAGGGGGTGCACTGTAATATTCAGGACTATACATGGGGTGCAGTATAATATATAGGACTTTACATGGGGTGCAGTATAATATACAGGACCACACATGGGTGCAGTATATAGTGGGGATGCATTATTTTATAAATGGGGGCTCAAAAGCCGGAGATAGAAACAGAATCTATTTTAAAAGACACAGGGTGGACAGATTAAGAACAATAACATTGAGAAATGTTCGTGGGCATTAAGCTGACGTCATCAGGCACATATAAAATTGATAATAAATTACCGTAAATAGAAATAAAAAAATTGAAGAAATACCAACAGCGATACAACTGGGAAACTGCTCAAAAGGTAATTAAAAAAAGGTTTTGGTGAAGGCGTGAAACTGTGCCACGGCCAAAACTGATGACACAAGCCAAAAACTGCGGTTGACGACATAGAGAAGAACTACATTTTACAGAAGCAGCAGAACTGCATCACATCTACCACAACTAAGTGGTACGGCAGCAACTTGGCCAGTGGATCCGCCAAAGTTATGTAGAGGCCTGCGTCTCTTCATAACTTTTGTGGACCCACCGTCAGATTTAGGGGTTCTTAATGCAGCGTCCCACATTTGTGTGTAAAAGGGACACATTAAACATCTGCCTATTTATCTAATGTATTTGCATGTATGGTTTTTCCTATTTATCAGGCTGGTAATATCATTACACCCATTCGCCCCTAGGTGGTGCTGGCGCCACATAATATATATCCAGGGGTTTGCTAAGAGAGGAGGAAAGCAAGTGTATGGAGGAGAGAAACAGGCCTTATCCACTATGTAGCTGCAATTTCATTCCTCCGGGACATGATCAATCCTTGAGAGGACAAACTAAGGCCCCTTTCACACGGGCGAGTATTCCGTGCGGGTGCAATGCGTGAGTTGAACACATTGCACCCACACTGAATCCTGACCCATTTATTTCTATGGGACTGTGCACACGAGCGGTGATTTTCACGCATCACTTGTGCGTTGCGTGAAAATCGCAGCATGCTCCTCTTTGTGCGTTTTTCACGTAACGCAGGCCCCATAGAAATGAATGGGGTTGCATGAAAACCGCAATCAAGTGCGGATGCTGTGCGATTTTCACACACGGTTGCTAGGTGACGATCGGGATGGAGACCCAATCATTATTATTTCCCCTCATAACATGGTTATAAGGGAAAATAATAGGATTCTGGATACAGAATGCATAGTAAAATAGCGCTGGAGGGGTTAAAATAAATAAATAAAAATTTTAACTCACCTTAATCCACTTGTTCGCACAGCCGGCATCTCTTCTGTCTTCATCTGTGAGCAATAGGACCTTTGATGACGTCACTACGCTCATCACATGATCCATCACCATGGATGGTGATGGATCATGTGATGGACCATGTGATGAACGTGTGATCTACACTACAACTAACCCAAACCCGAACTTCTGTGAAGAAGTTCGGGTCTGGGTACCACAGTCGGTTTTTTATCACGCGCGTGCAAAACACATTGCACCTGCGCGATAAAAACTGAACATCGGAACGCAATCGCAGTCAAAACTGACTGCAATTGCGTTCCTACTCGCACGGGTTTGCCGCAATGCACCGGGACGCATCCGGACCTAATCCGGAGACGCCCGTGTGAAAGAGGCCTAAGAGTAGTTACAGCAGCTTCTTACTGGACAGTAAGTCTATGTCTAAATATGAAGCAAACCTATAGATCCGACCTATCAGGGCCACATGACTTCCCCTGACGAAGCCATCCGGCGAGACGCATTGGGTAAGTGGGGGACACTGGGATATTTTTTTTTCTGCTAATAGATCATTTCCATGAACGTCAGAGGAGCTTTTTGATATTCTTGATCTCCCTGGCACTGTTGTTGTGTGGCACTATTATGCACTTTAACTGATTGGAAGCCAATATATGCACTACTCTTTTTTGGAGATTTGAGCCCTACAATATTTTACCATCAATAGATATTGCTGTAAATTACTTTGTATGCATTTTGGTTAAAATCATGTTCATTAGATTTTTTGCTCTTCCTATATCTATCATGTATTACCAGCCCCCTCCCATTGCCCCCCCCCCCCCCCCCCATTGTGTATGTTTTTATTCCACTGAATCATGCATACTCCATTGTATGTCCTATATTAATTGTATTCAATAAAGATTTTTTGTCAATTAAATGGTCATGTGTATTTCCATGACCTGGGTATGCACATGTAGCTGTAGGTCTTAAATATGAAGCAAGCCTAGTGAAGGTTAGAGCTGAGTCTGGCCTATGGACTTCACAAGCACAAGTGACCAAGAGTTACTTTCCAAGTTCCTGGACACGACTGGATGATTAAAAGCCATAATTATCCTTATTCACTAGAAGCCTTCCGGGATATGGTGAACCTGAATACTTCAGGAGAGGATCCTGCAAATAATGTCGCAGAGAGTTTGCCTGCCGTGAAGGAGAAAACGCCCTTATTGGATAGCTTAACATAAATAGAAAACAGAATATTTAGTACCTGAGGGCTATAGTTTGGACCTAGAATAATTACAGAAGTCTTGCCTGTAAAGTGTCAGCCTTAAAGAGAACTCCTTAACTGACAATTGCCTAAACCTGATAAAAGGAATACTACTGAACCTATTTCTGAGTCATCACTCATGCCATCCAAATGAACTGTTTCTGTACTGACTACCTAAAGACAATTGATTCAGTAAATGTTCAACTGTTTGATTACAACCGACTCCTCATCATTTCTACGACTACACTCTACTTTTGCACCTTGTGGTGTTGGCGTCACGAACACAGGGGCCCGGCCACCAAAGCACCTTAAACACCTATACCATCAAGGGCACCTCAATTTCCATCTGGCTGGTGTTCCCTGCAATAGTGAGTGTCCTGGAGGATTTAGTGCTGTCTTCCCATCCACTGCAGTGCCGACCCAGGGAGGCTCTGCTAACCGTGAGTACAAACAACTACTACCCCCATCAGCCCACCGTAGCCTCACGTGTTTCCCCTTCAGTCTGGCTCGCTGCATTAAGACCGGCATCTAAAACGCTGTTCTTAATAAATGACCCCCTTAATGCCCAGAGATCTGATCACTGCCGGTTCTTGCTGACTATGCAGTGCTGACTGGTTAATTCCTCATATTTATGCATACCTCCCAACTTTGTAAACGAACAAAGAGGGACACACTGTGCGGAGAGCGAAGCGCACCGCAGCAAATATTTGCTGCACTAGGCCACTCCTCTAACTCCATCCAAAACACAATTATACACTTAATCATACCTAGTCCCGTTAATGCCCCACATAGTAATTATTCCCCCTTTATGCCACCACACAGTATTTATGCCCACATTGTGGCTCCTTCACAGAATTATGCCCAGCTGTGCCCCCAGGAATATGCCCAGTTATGTGCCCCTAATAATATGCCCAGTTATGTGCCCACAGTAATATGCCCAGCTGTGCCCCCAGTAATATGCCCTTATGTGCCCCAGTCATATTGTCACTGATGTTCCCGTGGCAGGTACCAAGAGATCAGAGAGACGTGGGTTAAATTGACAAGTTCCTTGTGGATCCTATTGTGTCTGTGTTTTGGTGAATGCTACACCCTTTGCTTCAGGTGTTGCTTTTTGGTAATTTACCTTCCCCATAAGTAGCCGCTTCTCACTCTTGGAGGTGCGGTTTATAGATTTTCTTCCTGTCTTCTTACTAGCTGGTCGGTTGTACTCTGTGGTGCTTCTGGGGTTACCAGTTTTCTACTTTAAGCCAAGTCTTGTCTTTTCTTATTGTGTTGTTTGTATCTGGGCCTGAGACAGAGACTTCCATTCGTCCATCTGGGGAGGAATGGGTTGTCTCTGGTCCTAACCGTATTCCAGGGCCTTATAGGGAAATAAGGGCCTAGGTATACTGCATATGAATTTTCCTGAAATTAAAATAAACAGCCTCTGTGAAAGATCAAGGTTGCCAGTCACATGGGTTGAACTGCAAAGGTTTTATTGTACTTACAGGATATAAGAAGGTAACAGGGTATAAGAGTATAAAAATCAATCACCCGACCCGGGTTTCGCTTCAGAAAGCTTTGTCAGGTTGAACGTACCTTGCTCTCTGGCACCCGCATCGCTTCTGATGCCGGCATGGCCTCCCTAGCATCAATAGGATAGGGGTAACTATCAGTTCAGTGGGGGTCCTACCGCTGAAACCCTCAACGATCACACGAAAACTGTGTGTGTAGGGGGGGGGGGGGTTTGTACTCCATGTTGCCCCCGGAAATGGATGGAGTGGCTGGTCAGAAAAGCATGTCATCGCTCCATTCATTCCTATGGGAGTTCTGGAGTAGGGACAACTTTATATACCCAGAATACCCAGTCAGCACCACCCAGGTCCATAAATTGTGTCTGGTACTATGGTTCAGCTCCATGAAAATAAATGGGGCTGAACTGCAATTTCACACACAATTAGTGGACAGGTGTGGCAGATATGCAACACAGATATGATTTTCTAAGGCACGCATATGCGCTGTGAACTCCAGCAGTCTATTCCAGCTGAGCAACAGGCCGCTTTCCGCTAGATATGCTGACTTACAGCTGGTTATATTTTTTGTCTGGCCAAAAGCCAGTGGGGCATATTTACTAAGCTCACCTTTTTTTGGGAGTTAAAATAAACAGGAGTATTGCAAAGTTTGTCTTCAATTTGCGCCTCATTTATTATCCCTTAATAAATCTGGTTTGTCTTTTTGGTTTAAAGGGGTTATCCCATCTTAGACAATGGGGGCATATCGCTAGGATATGCCCCCATTGTCTGATAGGTGCTGGTCCCACCTCTGGGACCCGCACCTACAACGAGAACGGAGCCGGGGAGAGTTGTGGCTGGAGGACCCCGGGTTTCCCAGGGTCCGTCCACCACCAGGCACAGCTCCCCGCCTCTCCCATTAAAATGAATGGGAGCGCACCGCGCATGCGCGGCCAACGCTCCCTTTCATTTCTATGGGGCCGACGGAAATAGCCGAGTCAGCACTCGGCTATTTTCGGCGGCTTCATAGAAATGAACGGAGGACGGCTGCGCATGCGCAGTGTGCCCTCCTCCACTTTCTCTGCTCCGTTCTCCTTGTAGGTGCGGGTCCCAGCGGTGGGACCTGCACCTATCAGACAATGGGGGCATATCCTAGCGATATGCCCCCATTGTCTAAGATGGGATAACCCCTTTAAGTCTGACATCTAGTGGTCGTTTCTTGTAAGACAGATACAAATTCACTAAACTGGTCAAAATAGGATGCGCATGAAAATGTGGCGCAAGTGAGCTGGATTTTGGTGCACATCTCCATGAAAGTAGGTAAATTGTGGTACAACTCACCACTCAAAACAGAGGCAGAAAAGTACGCCAGCCCTGGGGTGGCGTCAAAATTGGTGACTATTTTTATGTCAAAATCTGGCGCAAAATAAGGCATGCATACATAAATAGGACGGAAATTAGATGCATAAGTTAGAAAACGTCTGAATTTGTCTTAAAAAGCTCAAAATAGGCGCAACAGGTGCAAATGCCTCCAAAATAGGCACAAAAATAGTTTGTAAATGAGACTTAAAAAATAAGACAGTCGTAAACAGGCTTTTTAACTCATGAAAACAGATGGCGACACTTTAGTAAATGTGCCCCAGTGACCGGATCAGAGTGGTAGAGTTCACAATGCAGATGTGAACCCAGCCTAAGGCCTCATGCACACGACCGTTGTGTGCATCCGTGGCCGTTGTGCCGTTTTCCGTTTTTTTCCGCTGACCCATTGACTTTTAATGGGTTCGTGGAAAAAAATCGGAAAATGCACCGTTTGGCAGCCGCATCCGTGATCCGTGTTTCCTGGCCGTGAAAAAAATATGACCTGTCCTATTTTTTTCACGGACAACGGTTCACGGACCCATTCAAGTCAATGGGTCCATGAAAAATCACGGCTGCACACAAGATTGTCATCCGCGTCCGTGATCCATGTCCGTTTTTTCCTATCATTTCAATGGCAAACTTGACTTAGATTTTTTTTTCATTTTTCATGTCCGTGGATCCTCCAAAAATCAAGGAAGACCCACGGACGAAAAAACTGTCACGGATCACGGACCTATGGACCACGTTTTTGCGGACCTTAAAAAAAACCGGTTGCCTTAGGCCTCATTCACACAATCAGTGTTCGGCCAGTGATTTCCATCAGTGATTTTGAGCCAAAACCAGGTGTGGGTCTAAATAGAACAAATGCAGATTTTTCCCTTAGGGCTCATGCACACGACCGTATGGCTTTTTCAGTGTTTTGCAGGCCATTTTTAACGGATCAGTTTTTCGTTTCAGTTGTGTTTTCGGTTCCGTTCCGTTTTTCCGTATGGCATATACAGTATACAGTAATTACATAGAAAAAATTGGCTGGGCATAAAATTTCCAATAGATGTTTCCGCAAACACGGAACAGATACGGAAGATATATGAAGTACATTCCGTATGTGTTCACTTTTTTTTTTGCGGACCCATTGACTTGAATGAACGTGATTTGCGGGCAATAATAGGACATGTTCTGTTTTTTTAACGGAACGGAAAAATGGAAATACGGAAACGGAATGCATACGGACTACATTCCTTTTTTTGGCGGAACCATTGAAATGAACGGTTCTGTTTACGGAATGCAAAAAACGGCCCGTATACGGAACGCAAAAAACATTTGTGTGAACGTTCCCTAAGTAACACATACTGAACTAAAAAAAACGCCAGTATACTGAACGCAAAAAACATTAGTGTGCATGAGCCCTTATACCTTATGTCTGTGGAGGCTCCATTCCTGGTTTTGGCTCACAATCACTGATGGAAATCACTGACCAAACACTGATGTGTGAATAAGGCCTTAAGCACACAACCCCATTCATTTTAATGTGATTGGCCAGTGCAGCATGTGACCCAGCCTCTATTTAAGCTGGAGTCACGTAGCGCCGCACGTCACTCTGCTCTGATCAGTGTAGGGAGAGGTTGCAGCTGCGATGTTAGGGCGAGATTAGGCAGTGATTAACTCATCCAAAAGACTTCATTCAGTGATCGATATGCAGCTGTGGATCATTGAACTGCTGCTATTCAATTGCTCACTGTTTTTAGGCTACCCAGAGAGTTTTTCATTCACTTTTTTCTGGGGTGATCGGTGGCCATTTTGTGTCTTGTGGTGCGCCAGCTCAAGCTGCCACCAAGTGCATTTAACCCTCAATAGTGTGGTTGTTTTTTGGCTAAATCCTACATCAGGGTCAAGCTGTCACACCAAGTGCATTTAACCATCAATAGTGTGGTTATTTTTTGGCCATATACTACATCAGGGGCAAGCTGAGCCTGTCACCAAGTGCATTTAACCCTCAATAGTGTGGTTGGTCAAGCTGTCACACCAAGTGCATTTAACCATCAATAGTGTGGTTATTTTTTGGCCATATACTACATCAGGGGCAAGCTGAGCCTGTCACCAAATGCATTTAACCCTCAATAGTGTGGTTGGTCAAGCTGTCACACCAAGTGCATTTAACCATCAATAGTGTGGTTATTTTTTTGGCCATATACTACATCAGGGGCAAGCTGAGCCTGTCACCAAGTGCATTTAACCTCAATAGTGTGGTTGGTCAAGCTGTCACACCAAGTGCATTTAACCATCAATAGTGTGGTTATTTTTTGGCCATATCCCAGTCTAATTCTGTCTGTAAACCTATACCTGTCACCCAGTGCCTAAATAATAGGCCTCAAATTTATAGTCTGCTAAATCTGTGGTTATTGCTGTGGCTGGGCAAGTTATTTAGTGTCCGTCAAAGCACAGTTTTTGTTCTGGGTTGAAATACAATTCCCAATTTAGCAATTCTCTAAATTAGTGGTTTCTGCTGTATAAGGCCTACTTTAAATTTATCCCTAAAAGGGTATATTAGATTCAAGGTGCTGATAGGGTCATTCTCAATAACTTCCTAACACGTGTTGGGACTTAGTTCACTCGGGCCATTAGTGTCCCTTGGTTTACGTGTTACTAATACTCCTTAAAAGGGGGCAGTTAGTGAATTTAATATCTTAGACAGCGGTAGCCTTGCCTCTATTTATGTATGAGAGAGATATCAAGATGGGTGATCAGTCCAAGTAGGTGGCACAGCAGTGAGACACTGTGGGCTTAACAGCGTGTAGTACATTAGCAGAGAGACGCCTGTATAATAAAGGACGTATGAAATAAGCTGCTGTAGATGCATAGAGCCACCTAGTGGACGAATTTGGAAATCACTGATTACATTGTGAAGCATATTAACAGGCAGGCAGGCTACGCTGATAATTTTAATTATAGAAAAATATAGAGTTCTAAGCAAATATTTTAAGGAGAAGTAATAAAAGTTATTTTTTAGTATTAGTAACACGTGTAAACCAAGGGACACTAATGGCCCGAGTGGCCAATTGTAAATAATATTCTCAATAACTTCACACACACGCTACTGTGCATATCCCAGTCTAATTCTGTCTGTAAACGTATACCTGTCACCCAGCGCCTAAATAATAGGCCTCAAATTTATAGTCAGCTAAATCTGTGGTTATTGCTGTGGCTGAGCAAGTTATTTAGTGTCCGTCAAAGCACAGTTTTTGTTCTGGGTTGAAATACAATTCCCAATTTAGCAATTCTCTAAATTAGTGGTTTCTGCTGTGTCAGGCCTACTTTAAATTTATCCCTAAAAGGGTATATTAGATTCAAGGTGCTGATAGGGTCATTCTCAATAACTTCACACACACGCTACTGTGCATATCCCAGTCTAATTCTGTCCGTAAACGTATACCTGTCACCCAGTGCCTAAATAATAGGCCTCAAATTTATAGTCAGCTAAATCTGTGGTTACTGCTGTGCCTGTATTAGTGTAATACGGTACCTAAATAGATAGCCAGATAGTGTTAGGTGTCTGTAAAAAAAGGCCTGAATTTGAATTCAATACATTGGGCCAAATAATATTTTTGTTGTTGTGGTGAACGATAACAATGAGGAAAACATCTAGTAAAGGACACGGACGCGGACATGGTCGTGGTGGTGTTAGTGGACCCTCTGGTGCTGGGAGAGGACGTGGCCGTTCTGCCACAGCCACACGTACTAGTGTACCAACTACCTCAGGTCCCAGTAGCCGCCATAATTTACAGCGATATTTGGTGGGGCCCAATGCCGTTCTAAGGATGGTAAGGCCTGAGTAGGTACAGGCATTAGTCAATTGGGTGGCCGACAGTGGATCCAGCACGTTCACATTATCTCCCACCCAGTCTTCTGCAGAAAGCGCACAGATGGCGCCTGAAAACAAAGCCCATCAGTCTGTCACATCACCCCCATGCATACCAGGGAAACTGTCTGAGCCTCAAGTTATGCAGCAGTCTCTTATGCTGTTTGAAGACTCTGCTGGCAGGGTTTCCCAAGGGCATCCACCTCGCCCTTCCCCAGCGGTGGAAGACATAGAATGCACTGACGCACAACCACTTATGTTTCCTGATGATGAGGATATGGGAATACTACCTCAGCACGTCTCTGATGATGACGAAACACAGGTGCCAACTTCTGCGTCTTTCTGCAGTGTGCAGAAAGAACAGGAGGTCAGGGATCAAGACTGGGTGGAAGACGATGCAGGGGATGATGAGGTCCTAGACCCCACATGGAATGAAGGTCGTGCCACTGACTTTCACAGTTCGGAGGAAGAGGCAGTGGTGAGACCGAGCCAACAGCAGTAGCAAAAGAGGGAGCAGTGGGCAAAAGCAGAACACCCGCCGCCAAGAGACTCCGCCTGCTACTGACCGCCGCCATCTGGGACCGAGCACCCCAAAGGCAGCTTCAAGGAGTTCCCTGGCATGGCACTTCTTCAAACAATGTGCTGACGACAAGACCCGAGTGGTTTGCACGCTGTGCCATCAGAGCCTGAAGCGAGGCATTAACGTTCTGAACCTTAGCACAACCTGCATGACCAGGCACCTGCATGCAAAGCATGAACTGCAGTGGAGTAAACACCTTAAAAACAAGGAAGTCACGCAGGCTCCCCCTGCTACCTCTTCTGCTGCTGCCGCCTCGGCCTCTTCTGCTGCTGCTGCCTCGGCCACTTCCTCCGCCTCTGGAGGAACGTTGGCACCTGCCGCCCAGCAAACAGGGGATGTACCTCCAACACCACCACCTCCGCCACCAAGCATCTCAACCATGTCACACGGCAGCGTTCAGCTCTCCATCTCACAAACATTTGAGAGAAAGCGTAAATTCCCACCTAGCCACCCTCGATCCCTGGCCCTGAATGCCAGCATTTCTAAACTACTGGACTATGAAATGCTGTCATTTAGGCTGGTGGACACAGACAGCTTCAAACAGCTCATGTCGCTTGCTGTCCCACAGTATGTTGTTCCCAGCCGGCACTACTTCTCCAAGAGAGCCGTGCCTTCCCTGCACAACCAAGTATCCAATAAAATCAAGTGTGCACTGCGCAACGCCATCTGTGGCAAGGTCCACCTAACCACAGATACGTGGACCAGTAAGCACGGCCAGGGACGCTATATCTCCCTAACTGCACACTGGGTAAATGTAGTGGCGGCTGGGCCCCAGGCGGAGAGCTGTTTGGCGCACGTCCTTCCGCCGCCAAGGATCGCAGGGCAACATTCTTTGCCTCCTGTTGCCTCCTCCTCCTACTCGGCTTCCTCCTCCACTTTTTACACCTGCTCATCCAGTCAGCCACACACCTTCACCACCAACTTCAGCACAGTCCGGGGTAAACGTCAGCAGGCCATTCTGAAACTCATATGTTTGGGGGACAGGCCCACACCGCACAGGAGTTGTGGCGAGGTACAGAACAACAGACCGACGAGTGGTTGCTGCCGGTGAGCCTCAAGCCCGGCCTGGTGGTGTGCGATAATGGGCGAAATCTCGTTGCAGCTCTGGGACTAGCCGGTTTGACGCACATCCCTTGCCTGGCGCATGTGCTGAATTTGGCGGTGCAGAAGTTCATTCACAACTACCCCGACATGTCAGAGCTGCTGCATAAAGTGCGGGCCGTCTGTTCGCGCTTCCGGCGTTCACATCCTGCCGCTGCTCGCCTGTCTGCGCTACAGCGTAACTTCGGCCTTCCCGCTCACCGCCTCATATGCGACGTACCCACCAGGTGAAACTCTACCTTGCACATGCTGGACAGACTGTGCGAGCAGCAGCAGGCCATAGTGGAGTTTCAGCTGCAGCACGCACGGGTCAGTCGCACTGCGGAACAGCACCACTTCACCTCCAATGACTGGGCCTCCATGCGAGACCTGTGTGCCCTGTTGCGCTGTTTCGAGTACTCCACCAATATGGCCAGTGGCGATGACGCCGTTATCAGCGTTACAATATCACTTCTATGTCTCCTTGAGAAAACACTTAGGGCAATGATGGAAGAGGAGGTGGCCCAGGAGGAGGAGGAGGAAGAGGGGTCATTTTTAGCACTTTCAGGCCATCTCTTCGAAGTGACTCAGAGGGAGGTTTTTTGCAACATCAGAGGCCAGGTACAAATGTGGCCAGCCAGGGCCCACTACTGGAGGACAAGGAGGACGAGGATGAGGAGGAGGTGGAGGAGGATGAGGATGAAGCATGTTCACAGCGGGGTGGCACCCAACGCAGCTCGGGCCCATCACTCGTGCGTGGCTGGGGAGAAAGGCAGGACGATGACGATACGCCTCCCACAGAGGACAGCTTGTCCTTACCTCTGGGCAGCCTGGCACACATGAGCGACTACATGCTGCAGTGCCTGCGCAACGACAGCAGAGTTGCCCACATTTTAACGTGTGCGGACTACTGGGTTGCCACCCTGCTGGATCCCCGGTACAAAGACAATGTGCCCACCTTACTTCCTGCACTGGAGCGTGATAGGAAGATGCGCGAGTACAAGCGCACATTGGTAGGCGCGCTACTGAGAGCATTCCCAAATGTCACAGGGGAACAAGTGGAAGCCCAAGGCGATGGCAGAGGAGGAGCAAGAGGTCGTCAACGCAGCTGTGTCACGGCCAGCTCCTCTGAGGGCAGGGTTAGCATGGCAGAGATGTGGAAAAGTTTTGTCAACACGCCACAGCTAACTGCACCACCACCTGATACGGAACGTGTTAGCAGGAGGCAACATTTCACTAACATGGTGGAACAGTACGTGTGCACACCCCTCCACGTACTGACTGATGGTTCGGCCCCATTCAACTTCTGGGTCTCCAAATTGTCCACGTGGCCAGAGCTAGCCTTTTATGCCTTGGAGGTGCTGGCCTGCCCGGCGGCCAGCGTTTTGTCTGAACGTGTATTCAGCACGGCAGGGGGCGTCATTACAGACAAACGCAGCCGCCTGTCTACAGCCAAGTGGACAAGCTGACGTTCATAAAAATTAACCAGGCATGGATCCCACAGGACCTGTCCATCCCTTGTGCAGATTAGTCATTAACTACCTCCCCTTAACCATATATTATTGTAGTCCAGGGCACTTCCTCATTCAATCCCATTTTTATTTTCATTTTACCATTATATTGCGGGGCAACCCAAAGTTGAATGAACCTCTCCTCTGTCTGGGTGCCGGGGCCTAAAAATATCTGACAGTGGCCTGTTTCAGTGTTGGGTGACGTGAAGCATGATTCTCTGCTATGACATGAAGCCTGAATCTCTGCTATGGGACCTCTCTCCTCTGTCTGGGTGCCGGGGCCTAAATATTTGACAATGGACTGTTCCAGTTTTGGCTAACGTGAAGCCTGATTCTCTGCTATGACATGAAGCCTAATTCTATGCTGACATGAAGCCTGAATCTCTGCTATGGGACCTCTCTCCTCTGTCTGGGTGCCGGGGCCTAAATATCTGACAATGGACTGTTCCAGTTTTGGCTGACGTGAAGCCTGATTCTCTGCTATGACATGAAGCCTGATTCTCTGCTTACATGAAGCCTGATTCTCTGCTATGGGACCTCTCTCCTCTGTCTGGGTGCCAGGCCTAAATATCTGACAATGGACTGTTCCAGTTTTGGCTGACGTGAAGCCTGATTCTCTGCTATGACATGAAGTCTGATTCTCTGCTATGGGACCTCTCTCCTCTGTCTGGGTGCCGGGGCCTAAATATCTGACAATGGACTGTTCCAGTTTTGGCTGACGTGAAGCCTGATTCTCTGCTATGACATGAAGCCTGATTCTCTGCTATGGGACCTCTCTCCTCTGTCTGGGTGCCGGGGCCTAAATATCTGACAATGGACTGTTCCAGTTTTGGCTAACGTGAAGCCTTATTCTCTACTATGACATGAAGCCTAATTCTATGCTGACATGAAGCCTGAATCACTGCTATGGGACCTCTCTCCTCTGTCTGGGTGCCGGAGCCTAAATATCTGACAATGGACTATTCCAGTTTTGGCTGACGTGAAGCCTGATTCTCTGCTATGACATGAAGCTTGATTCTCTGTTGACATGAAGCCTGAATCTCTGCTATGGGATCTCTCTCCTCTGTCTGGGTGCCGGGGCCTAAATATCTGACAATGGCCTTTTCCAGTGGTGGGTGACATGAAGCCTGATTCTCTGCTATGACATGAAGCCTGATTCTCTGCTATGGGACCTCTCTACTCTGTCTGGGTGCCAGGGCCAAAATATCTGACAATGGCCTGTTCCAGTGGTGGGTGACGTGAAGCCTGATTCTCTGCTATGACATGAAGCCTGATTCTCTGCTATGGGACCTCTCTCCTCTGTCTGGGTGCCGGGGTCTAAATATCTGACAGTGGCCTGTTCCAGTGGTGGGTGACATGAAGCCTGATTCTCCGCTATAGGACCTCTCTCCAATTGATATTGGTTAATTTGTATTTATTTTATTTTTATTTTAATTCATTTCCCTATCCACTTTTGTTTGCCGGGGATTTAATTACATTTTGCTGCCTTTTGCAGCCCTCTAGCCCTTTCCTGGGCTGTTTTACAGCCTTTTTAGTGCCGAAAAGTTCGGGTCCCCATTGACTTCAATGGGGGTTCGGGTTCGGGACGAAGTTCAGTTCGGGATGAACTTCTCGAACCCGAACATCCAGGTGTTCGCTCAACTCTAGCCAGGACCAGTAATGCACGTGGGGACATAAGTACAGCAACTAGCCTAAATTAACCAAATCCTACTCAACGCGTTTCGTGTGTCCCTTATTGCGGATACCTCATCAGGAGATACGATGAGCCGTATGTAAGAAAAAGAAGTCTAAGAGGGAAGCCACACATGTGGCATACAGCGTATCCGGCACTAGTACGGCCGTAAGATTTGGTTCACTTAGGCTAGTTGCGGAAAAGATATGGACAGCGCATAGTTCCGTTCCGCAGCCCCCCAAAAATATAGAGTAAGTCCTATTCTTGTCCGCAATCGGAGACAAGAATAGTCCTTGCCGTGTGTGTTCCACAATATGCGAATCGCACATGGCCGGTATCCGTGTTTTGCAGATCCGCAATTTGTGGACCACAAAACATACAGTTTTGTGAATGTCGCCTTAGGGTTAGATGTCAGTATTAGGGTTAGGGGTCAGTATAGTGTAGTATTAGCATTGGGGATAGTATTAGAGTTAGGGCTCATGCACACAAACATGTGCTGCCCTGGCCCGTATTGCGGCCCGCAGACAGTGGGTACGCAATATATGGACCCTGGCCGTTTTTTCACCGCATCATGGATGTGGACCCATTCACTTTCGCAATCCGGAAGGTGCAGTGCGGTACGAAGGCACTAAAGCACTATGGAGTGCTTCTGCGGGGTTTCTCTACGTGCCTCCGCAGCGCAAAAAAAAAAGGACATGTTTTATTTTTTTGCTGTGCGGACGGATCACGGACCCATTCAGGTTGAATGGGTCTGAGTCCGTCTATGGAATCTGCACGGATGTTGCTCGTTCATTGGGGACCGCAAATTGCGCTCCCCAATGCACGGAACGGCTGTGTGCATGAGTCCTTAGGGACAGTATTAGGGGTCAGTATTAGGGTTAGGGGAGTATTAGGGTAAGGGGTCAGTATTAGGGTTAGGGACAGTATTAGGGGTCAGTATTAGGTTTAAGGGTCAGTACTAGGGTTAAGGTTTAGGGGCCAGGGTCAGGGCACATTAGGGGAGGGCACTTCATAGTCAACTGTCTCGGCGGCGGTGTAGTCCCATGATGCAGGATGCTGACCCAGCCTCTTCTGGCGGGTCTGCTCCAGAGGAACGTCGCACCGACGTCACATCAGTGCGCCACGTGAACAGCCGGGCAGGAATCCAATGGTTCCCTTGTCCCGCCGGTGCTGCTGCAGGCTCAATTGTATCTGCGTCCAATGGATGCAGGTACAATTGAGTTCAGGGGCCGCATCGGCCATGGACATACCGACTCGGGGGGCATGTGCCCTCCACCACCCCGGCCCATCCCACTCTGAGGCACATTTAAGAGGCACTATACATAAAGGGGGCCCATAAAAAGAGGCACTATACATAAAGGGGTTAAGTATGAGGTGCTATACACAAAGGGGGCACAGAGCATATAGCACTGTATAAAGAATGCACAGAGCATATGGCACTATATACAGAGGGCACAGAGCATGTGGTACTATATACAGAGGACACAAAGCATATAGTACTATATACAGAGATCACAGAGCACGTGGCTTTATATACAGAGGGCACAGAGCATATGGCACTATATAAAGAGGGAACAGATCAGGTGGCACTATATACAGAGGGCACAGAGCATGTGACACTATATGCAGAGGGCACAGAGCATGTGGCACTATATTCAGACGGCACAGAGTGTTTGGCACTATATACAGAGATCTGGTGCGGTATTTGACTTATAGTCTTGGTTCTGGTGCTGTAGTCATGCAGTGAACTTGGTTCTGGTGATGTATTTGACTTATAGGCTTGGTTCTAGTGCTGTATGTATGTAGTGATCTTGGTTCTGGTGCTTTTTTTATGTAGTGAACTTGGTTCCAGTGCTTTATTCATGCAGTAAACTTGGTTCTGGTGCTGTATTTGACTTATAGGCTTAGTTCTAGTGCTGTATGAATGCAGTGAACTTGATTCTGGTGTTGTATTCGACTTATAGGCTTAGTTCTGATGCTGTATGTATGTAGTGATCTTGGTTCTGGTGCTACATGTATGTAGGGATCTTAGTTCTGGCGCTATATGTATGTAGTGATCTTGGTTCTTGCTCTGTATTTGGGTTAAACGTGCAGCTGATGCTATACTTCCAGCTAATGCCAATCTTTCACATTTGCATTTGGGCCACTCTCACAGATTCTGTCAAAAAGACAAGACAAAAAATGCCCTGCATGCAAGACTTTTTTGTCCGGTAAAGAAGCAGCTTCCTGAGCAGGCCCCATTATAGTCTGTGGTAAATCCGCACCTCTAATGACCATAAACAGGTTAAGCATGGGCCGCTACAGATGGGCCAGTGCTGTGTGCTTGCGCCCCGGCTAAAATTTACCAGCCAGCCCCTGGCCACATCATGACAACATGCTATCAACACATAGTGACTAAATAAAATTACTATACTGTTACTGAATAAAGAACACTGTACAAAAGCAAATATTACCAATGATACCTGTATACAAGGCCCACTTCATGTATACAAGGCCCACTCCAAGTATTTTAATTGAGACCTTCAATAAAGATTTTTTTGTTTTCTGTTTTCAGCTCTATCATCAAGTATAGACAAAAATAGATTAGTGTTTCTGCCTGAAAAGGATATTATAAAGAGAATGTCAGGCAGGGAGCCATAGTCAATAAATCTGTATATACCAACATGTAGTTTGCACAGGTACAGTATATATCAATATATAATACAAACAAGTAGAAAGATATATAGATATATACTGTATACACACTATACAATATACTCACAGGTGACCTCTCCACTGATTTGAGTTATTTACTTTCCTTTTTCTTCTCCTTTAGGTCCAGACCATCATGATGATTTCTCCTGAAGACTGTAGAGTTTACTGTACAGACATCTTTGTCCAGGGGTGTGCAACCCCCTCTGCCATAGAAGAAGACATCAGTATTATTAAATAGCATATTGTAGATGGGACCTGTTGGAGATTTTATATTAGGATCCAAGAGATTAGGTTACATGAAGAAACCTCTATCCAGATGCCCCCTTTTAACACTGTCATCCTGTAGCTTCTACCCCAGGTCAAAACTCTAAATAAATGGGGTTGTCCAGCCATGTAGTGTTTTAAAAACTGCTTAGAAAGTAAAAAAAAAAAAGTTGTGATAACTTATAGATCCCCCGCCGCTCACTTCTCAACCACTTGCTGCAACGGTCACATGTCCGAGTTGAGCAGGACTTAGACGTACAGAGACCAGTGAGGACACATGAAGTAACTAAAGGAAAGTGAATTAGAAAATCAGAAAGGTATCACTACTCTTATTACTTTGTGATTATTTTTCTAATCAGTCTTCAAAAATAAAATTGGCATCGCTGGACAACCCCTGCTTAACACAGACCCCCAGACCAGATATAAAATTGAAATATACACCAGATTAGACTCCAAAATGAATACAGACCCATAGACCCCTAGATTTATACAGACCTCCAAACAGACTTAAAAATTAAGAAATTCCTCTAGACCCCAAAATTAAAGACCTCCAGATTAAACCCCAAAATGAATAGAGATCCCAGAGCAGCCTACAAATTTATACAGACCCAGATTAGATCCTTTAGAACCCAAATCACCTCCACATGCATTCAGACCTCAAATCAGCCCCCAAATTCATAAGACCTGTAATAAGCTCCTAAAGCAGCCCCCAAATTTATACAGGTCTAATATCAACTCCCAACTTTATATGGACCCCAGATCAACCCCTCACCCCCCTCCCAAATTAATACAGACCCTAGATCTGACCCCCTAGTTCATTCAGACCCCAGATCTGACCCCCAAATTTATACAGAACCCTAGATCTGACCTCAGATTCATTTAGAACCCAGATCTGACCCTTGTGCCCCCTATAACCCCCACCCTACCATCCCCTAAATACAGACCTCAAACTAGAACAAAAGAAAACCCTTCCTCTTGTGCTCCAGGTGCCTTAGTTCCTAGTCAGATGCTCTCTTGCTCCAGGACCCAGGCTGCAGTGTGACCTGACATTGCACACTGTCAGGTCATAGCACGCTGTGTCCTAATGCTGTACACTGTCAGGACATAGTGTACCGCTGGATCCCAGGGAAGGTAATGCCTGTGGAGCAGTTGTGATGCCATACTCATTGCTCCCTGGGCATCCTGCACTAATGAATGCTTCCACAAAATAAGTGCTCATTAGGTGAACTAAAGATGTGCCCAGTCATCCTGGCCCTGGGGTCCCATTTTGGGTCGGGGGCATTGTGCCATTGTCCCCCTGTAAAGCTGGCAGGCCTACAGATGCACTGAGAGTAAAAGTTATACAGGTAAAACTGTTGAAAATATAAAAAAAAAATATATATATATATATATATATATATATATATATATATATCTTTAGCACAAAAATAGAAGAATAAAATTATTTTAAAAATGCCCCATATGTGTCCTTAACCTTTAAGGATAATTGAACCAATTAAAAAAGCACAATGCATCTTACCAATGAATTTTTCTTCTTCTTCTGGACTAGTTCAATACTGAGACTATTGAGCGCGACTTATCCAATCCCTGGACTACTGTTATTACATGTGCCGTCTATTATCAGAGCAATGTCTTTCTTTCCTTTTATTCTGAGATGAGTGATATTACTTCTATGTGCAGTTTACTTATAGGAACAGTCCAGAAGTATTGTCACACTTTATAGTAACCTGTCTCTATATTACTTCTTCTATGTCACCACCCATCATCACTACTACAACTCTCATTTTACTACTTCCACCTACAGTATACTATAAGTGTCCTCTACTACTTCTCCTACATCACCACTACTGTTGCACTACTCTTATATCTAGAATCCTTCCCTGGTGGGTATGTGTATAATACAGCCCTGTAGTGCTCAGTATGAAAACTGCCAACCTTTATCAGTCTATATAATGGGGATGAGGAAATGACCTTCTGTACATTAAATTCTGGCAATGATTTATTCACCCACATCGATTGATGTGAATGGAGAAATCAGGTTTGCCAGGGCATACGAGCTGAGTGGGTTTGGATCTGGACGGAGCTCCTATGTCTTGGCAGACGCCTTTCGGCTCTATTTTTATTTTTTTTTGCACATTTTTTTGCAGACCTTTTTTCATCCACATTGATCGATGCAAATGAAGAAATCTGTGTCGTCCATTTTTTCTTTCAGCCGAGAGGCTGAACGAAAAAAAAAAATCTCATTACCCGTATGCTCAATATAAGGAGAATAGCAGAAACTCCTAATGCTGGCCATACATGTAATTATTGTGGAGATCCTCAAATGCCAGGGCAGTAGAAACACCCCATAAATCACCCTATTTTGGAAAGAAGACACCCCAAGGTATTCGCTGAGGGGCATATTGAGTCCATGAAAGATTGAACTTTTTGTCCCAAGTTAGCGGAAAGGGAGACTTTGTGAGAAAAGAAAAAATCAATTTCCGCTAACTTGTGCCAAAAAAAAAATCTTCTATGAACTCGCCATGCCCCTCACGGAATACCTTGGGGTGTTTTCTTTCCAAAATGGGGTCACATGTTGGGTATTTATACTGCCCTGGCATTTTAGGGGCCATTTTGGAAAGAAGACACCCCAAGGTATTCCGTGAGGGGCATGGCGAGTTCATAGAAGGTTTTTTTTTTGTCACAAGTTAGCAGAATATGATTTTTTATTTTTTCTTACAAAGATTCATATTCCACTAACTTGTGACAAAAATAAAATTTTACATGAACTCGCCATGCCCCTCTTGGAATACCTTGGGGTGTCTTCTTTCCAAAATGGGGTCACTTGTGGGGTATTTATACTGCCCTGGCATTTTAAGGGCTCTAAAGCGTGAGAAGTATTTTGGAATTCAAATGCGTAAAAAATGCCCTGTGAAATCCTAAAGGTACTCATTAGAATTTGGGCCCCTTTGTGCACCTAGGCGACAAAAAAGTGTCACACATGTGGTATTGCCGTACTCAGAAGAAGTAGGGCAATGTGTTTTGGGGTGTATTTTTACATATATCCATGCTGGGTGAGAGAAATATCTCTGTAAATTGACAACTTTGTGTAAAAAATGGGAAAAGTTATCATTTACAGAGATATTTCTCACACACAGTATGGATATATGTAAAAATACACCCCAAAACACATTGCCCTACTTCTTCTGAGTACGGCAATACCACATGTGTGACACTTTTTTGCAGCCTAGGTGCGCAAAGGGGCCCAAATTCCAATGAGTACCTTTAGGATTTCACAGGGCATTTTTTACGCATTTGGATTCCAAAATATGTCTCACGCTTTAGGGCCCCTAAAATGCCAGGGCAGTATAAATACCCCACAAGTGACCCCATTTTGGAAAGAAGACACCCCAAGGTATTCCGTGAGGGGCATGGTGAGTTCATGTAAAATTTTATTTTTTGTCACAAGTTAGTGGAATATGAGACTTTGTAAGAAAAAAATAATGTTATTTTGCATCGCGCCGAACTTTGACCAATAACACTTCCATCAGGTGGAACAGGACACCCAAATGAGGAATTTCTGCACATGGACCCTATCAAAGAACCCGATCTGGCAGCCATTTTACATTCTGTGTTTTGGGAGTGTAGGGAGAGGTTGCTTTGTGTACCAGGGACAGGCTGTTAGGGACACCAAACGTTAGCTAATAGGGCCACAAAAGTCCTTTTAAGGACTGGTATAGGTGTTCTATCGATAGGTGTGATAAACTGAGGGGTGTGATATACTTATAATATACTTTCTAACATAGATAGTATATTATAGTGCATTGTATTGTGCAGCAGTTGTGTGCGGTTCTGCTGCGATACTGCAGCTATATAGTGGGACAAACGCTATTGGAACAACTAATTGCAACGGGTGTGATATACCTGTTGCCCCCCAAAAAACTGATTGAGGGGTGTGATATACCTAAATATACTTTCTAACATAGAAAATATATAATGCAGTTATACTGTGCAGCAGTTGTGTGCAGTTCTGCTGTGATACCGCAGCTATATAGAGG
The DNA here is from genome assembly GCF_014858855.1 of Bufo gargarizans. Lineage (NCBI taxonomy): Eukaryota > Metazoa > Chordata > Amphibia > Anura > Bufonidae > Bufo > Bufo gargarizans. The sequence continues at coordinate 352,542,409 of NC_058084.1, read as the reverse complement.
GAAAAGCGCTATTGGAACAACTATTTGCTCCCCAAAATGTGATATACCTTCTTGCACAAAATACTGATTGAGGGCTGCGATATACCTGTTGCCCCAAATAAACAGGGTGGTGTGATATAACTGTCTTTGCAAAAAATAATTCAGGGGTGTGATATACCTGCTTCCACAAAATACAGATTAAAAAGTTCAATATACCTGTTTCCACCAAATATCGATTGAGGCCTTTCGATATACCTGCTTCCACAAAAACTGATTAAGAGGTTTGATATACCAGCTTCCACAAAATATTTATTGAGGCTGCGATATACCTGATTCCATAAAATACTGATTAAGGGGTTCGATATACCTATTTCCACCAAATATTGATTGAGGGCTGTGATTTACCTGCTTCCGCAAAATACTGATTAAGGAGTTTCATATACCTGTTTACACCAAATATTGATTGAGGCCTGCGATATACCTGCTTCCACAAAATCCAGATTAAGGGGTTCGATATATACCTGTTTCCACCAAATATTGATTGAGGCCTGCGATATACCTGCTTCCACAAAATACTGATTAAGGGGTTTGATATTCTTGCTTCCACAAAATACTGATTAAGGGGTTTGATATACCTGTTTCCACCAAATATTGATTGAGGTCTGTGATATATCTGCTTCCACAAAATACTGATTAAGGGGTTTGATATACCTGCTTCCACAAAATACTGATTAAGGGGTTTGATATGCCTGCTTCCACAAAATACTGATTAAAGGGTTTGATATACCTACTTCCACCAAATATTGATTGAGGGCTGTGATATACCTGCTTCCACAAAATACTGATTATGGGGTTTGATATTCCCGCTTCCACAAAATACTGATTCAGGGCTGTGATATACCTGCTTCCACAAAATACTGATTAGGGGTTTGATATTCCTGCTTCCACAAAATACTGATTGAGGGCTGCGATATACCAGCTTCCACAAAATACTGATTAAAGGGTTTGATATACCTACTTTCACCAAATATTGATTGAGGGCTGTGATATACCTGCTTCCACAAAATACTGATTATGGGGTTTGATATTCCCGATTCCACAAAATACTGATTGACAGCTGCTATATACCTGCTTCCACAAAATACCGATTAAGGGGTTCAATATACCTGTTTCCACCAAATATTGATTGAGGCCTGCAATATACCCGCTTCCACAAAATACTGATTAAGGGGTTCGATATACCTGTTTCCACCAAATATTGTTTGAGGCCTGTGATATACCTACTTCCACAAAATTCTGATTGAGGGGTTTGATATACCTGTTTCCACCAAATATTGATTGAGGCCTGCAATTTACCTGCTTCCACAAAATACTGATTAAGGGGTTTATTATGCCTGCTTCCACAAAATACTGATTGAGGGCTGCGATATGTCTGCTTCCACAAAATACTGATTAAGGGGTTTGATATACCTGTTTCCACCAAATATTGATTGAGGTCTGTGATATATCTGCTTCCACAAAATACTGATTAAGGGGTTTGATATACCTGCTTCCACAAAATACTGATTAAGGGGTTTGATATGCCTGCTTCCACAAAATACTGATTAAAGGGTTTGATATACCTACTTCCACCAAATATTGATTGAGGGCTGTGATATACCTGCTTCCACAAAATACTGATTATGGGGTTTGATATTCCTGCTTACAGAAAATACTGATTGAGGGCTGCGATATAACTGCTTCCAACCAATATTTATTGAAGCATGCGATATGCCTGCTTCCACAAATATTGCTTTTTTCTAGGGATTTAGGTGCAGGGTCATTTTGAAAATGACAGGCAGAAGAATAGGCAGGCAGTTCCACAGGGGTGGTAGGGGTCGTGCAGGTGCACCAGGCCGGAGCTGAAACTGTTCTGCTTCTGAATGCACCCTGATTCCTCATTCATATACAAAGACAGGAGCCTGGAGAGCTATCTCAATGACACACACAATATGGTCTCTGAAGCAGCTCTGAGTTTATTCTCAGAATCCAGCCTCTTATACATACATCCATACATACAGGAACCAGATATGGTTCATATTACACTAGTGCTGAGCAGAAACAATTCCTTATATGGAAATAAGGCTAATGTAAATATATTCACCCTCTAGTATGATGTCACCCAACATCCTGTCATTCATACAGATCATATAGCTTATTGTATTTTAACCCTTCAATCCCCTCTTAAGTCATGAATATGACTTATCTTCTTTCTCTCATAGAGAGGTAAGTAGCATATGATTGTCCAGGATCTGTGGGTTTTGGACACATTACACAAAAAATCTGTATGAGGGAAGGGATACATTGGATACAACAACATATGATAATCAAAGAAGGAATTTTAATTATAATATGGATAAATAATGTTCTTAACTAACTCAAATCCGGCAGCCAGCTCAATAACCAGTCCCACTAAGAGGATGAATCAACATCTTTCTTAATATTATTGGCAATTTCATGTAACGTTTGAATATGGGACTGGATTGATGAATTGATCTGGAATGTTAACAGTAACAGATAATCTACGGCAAATCTAGTTTCTAGCACTGCTCCTCTTATGCCTTGTATATCTAAAAGCATAGATAGAGGTATGATTCAGAAATTTAGCCAAGTCACATGCAATAGAATTTATAGTACGAGTATTATATATAGCCAGTCCAGGCACTCCTAATATAGAGGCGCCCAAACTTGTATATTTTTTACGGCTGAGAAGGGGTAAAGTAGAGTCACAGTCTTGTGATAAAGTTTTGGTAACCGATCTGTAAGCTCTCCTGATAGGAGGTTGACTGGGAAGGGCCAAAGTCAGCCTGGATAACGCACAGGGACCTCAAATAACATTAGCAGGAATGTAATTGTAAGTGCTGTTACCACAAGACAAAAACCATCCCTTAGGGAGCATTATATTATAGATAAAACTGGGAGTCACAATGGTCTTATTACTACTCATGGAATTATTCAGGGAGCTACGTAGAAAGCCTACTATTCTTTTTACAAGTGTCGTCAATATAATCATATACACTATTCTTAGGTAATCCACAGTTTATGTCTCTACTATCACAATATAAAATCATATCCTGGGAAAGGGTAAAACAAGTCTCTGCTGCAGTTACAATAATAGTAATTATTCTAATATTATCCCTGCCATTTCCAAATTTCTGACACACCCCACAGAAGTCATACAAGAATAAAAGATTGTGTATTGTTAGCCTTTGACCAGACTTCAAGGAGAGATTCTTCGGGTGTAGGCACAGCAATAACACATGTTTGTACAATACAGACCAAACATTTGGACACACCTTCTCATTCAAAGAGTTTTCTTTATTTTCATGACTATGAAAATTGTAGATTCACACTGAAGGCATCAAAACTATGAATTAACACATGTGGTATTATATACATAACAAAAAAGTGTGAAACAACTGAAAATATGTCATATTCTAGGTTCTTCAAAGTAGCCACCTTTTGCTTTGATTACTGCTTTGCACACTCTTGGCATTCTCTTGATGAGCTTCAAGAGGTAGTCACCTGAAATGGTTTTCACTTCACAGGTGTGCCCTGTCAGGTTTAATAAGTGGGATTTCTTACCTTATAAATGGGGTTGGGACCATCATTTGCATTGTGGAGAAGTCAGGTGGATACACAGCTGATAGTCCTACTGAATAGACTGTTAGAATTTGTATTATGGCAAGAAAAAAGCAGCTAAGTAAATACAAACGAGTGGCCATCATTACTTTAGGAAATGAAGGTCAGTCAGTCCGAAAAATTGGGAAAACTTTGAAAGTGTCCCCAAGTGCAGTCACAAAAACCATCAAGCGCTACAAAGAAACTGGCTCACATGCGGACCGCCCCAGGAAAGGAAGACCAAGAGTCACCTCTGCTGCGGAGGATAAGTTCATCCGAGTCACCAGCCTCAGAAATTGCAGGTTAACATCAGCTCAGATTAGAGACCAGGTCAATGCCACACAGAGTTCTAGCAGCAGACACATCTCTACCACAACTGTTAAGAGGAGACTGTGTGAATCAGGCCTTCATGGTAAAATATCTGCTAGGAAACCACTGCTAAGGACAGGCAACAAGCAGAAGAGACTTGTTTGGGCTAAAGAACACAAGGAGTGGACATTAGACCAGTGGAAATCTGTGCTTTGGTCTGATGAGTCCAAATTTGAGATCTTTGGTTCCAACCACCGTGTCTTTGTGCGACGCAGAAAAGGTGAACGGATGGACTCTACATGTCTGGTTCCCACCGTGAAGCATGGAGCAGGAGGTGTGATGGTGTGGGGGTGCTTTGCTGGTGACACTGTTGGGGATTTATTCAAAATTGAAGGCCTACTGAACCAGCATGGCTACCACAGCAGCGGCATGCTATTCCATCCGGTTTGCGTTTAGTTGAACCATCATTTATTTTTCAACAGGACAATGACCCCAAACACACCTCCAGGCTGTGTAGGGGCTATTTGACCACGAAGGAGAGTGATGGGGTGCTGCGCCAGATGACATGGCCTCCACAGTCACCGGACCTGAACCCAATCAAGATGGTTTGGGGTGAGCTGGGCCGCAGAGTGAAGGCAAAAGGGCCAACAAGTGCTAAGCAACTCTGGGAACTCCTTCAAGACTGTTGGAAGACCATTTCAGGTGACTACCTCTTGAAGCTCATCAAGAGAATGCCAAGAGTGTGCAAAGCAGTAATCAAAGCAAAAGGTGGCTACTTTGAAGAACCTAGAATATGACATATTTTCAGTTGTTTCACACTTTTTTGTTTTGTATATAATTCCACATGTGTTAATTCATAGTTTTGATGCCTTCAGTGTGAATCTACAATTTTCATAGTCATGAAAATAAAGAAAACTCTTTGAATGTGAAAGTGTGTCCAAACTTTTGGTCTGTACTGTACATGTTAAAAAGTATAAATCTGAAGGTGTCAGCCCTTTAAAGAGTAATGATGGGGGAGTCGCAGAGAGCGATGAGGAGAAAGCAAAGCTGTTAAAGGGAACCTGTCATGTGGATATTTGATTATAATATAACTAATTATATACAATCATTAACTACTAAAAAGTACCTTAGATCTATTCACTTACCGGTGTGACAGATGGTTACCTCATAATATACACACAAAGATGCCGCATGCCGCATGCTAATGAGCTGATTCGAGTCCGGCGTGATGTCATTGAGTCCAGCGTATATTTAATTCAGAGCTATAGCCAATCCCCTGCCCACCTGCTGCTGATTTCTATGGAAACAAAAAGTCATTCAGCAGCAGGTGGGCGGGGAGAGTCAGGAGCTCATGAATATTCATGACTTATCATTATCAGCTGGAGCTTTTCAATACAAGATGTTGGCAGATTGACTGGGTCAATTAAAGAAAGTGAATCAGCCTTGTGCTAAGAGAATCAGTCACTTATTTATGTAGCCCTTAGTTAGGACACCATAAAACTGGTGACAGGTTCCCTTTAAATATTTTTTTCTCCAATGTATTCACTGAGGAAAATAAACTGTCAGATGTAAAAATAAATTCCACATTACAAGTGTCCTGTCTGACCCAGGAAGAAGTACATCAGCGACTTAAAAATATTAAAATAGACTAATCGCCAGGACCAGATGGCATACACCCCCGTATCCTAAGGGAATTAAGTAATGTCATAGCCAGACCCTTATTTCTGATATTTGCAGACTCTATACCGACAGGGAATGTCCCACAGGATCGGCGCATGGCAAATGTTGTGCCAATATTAAAAAAGGGTCCAAAAACAGAGCCTGGAAACTATAGGCCGGTAAGTTTAACATCTGTTGTGGGTAAACTGAAGGTTTTCTGAGAGATGCTATCTTAGAGCATCTCAACGGAAATAAGCAAATAACGCCATATCAGCATGGCTTCATGAGGGATCGGTCATGCCAAACTAATTTAATCAGTTTCTATGAGGAGGTAAATTCTAGACTTGACAGCGGCAAATCAATGGATGTCATATATCTGGACTTCTCCAAAGCATTTGACACTGTACCACATAAAAGGTTAGTATATAAAATGAGAATGCTCGGACTGGGAGAAAACGTTTGTATGTGAGTAAGTAACTGGCTCAAAGATAGAAAACAGAGGGTGGTTATTAACGGTACACACTCAGATTGGTTCACTGTACCTCAGGGGTCAGTATTGTGCCCTATTCTCTTCAATATATTTATTAATGATCTTGTAGAAGGCTTGCATAGTAAAGTATACATTTTCGCAGATGACACTAAACTGTGTAAAGTAATTTACACTGATGAGGACAGTATACTACTACAGAAGGATCTGGATAGATTGGAGGCTTGGGCAGATAAGTGGCAGATGAGGTTTAACACTGACAAATGTAAAGTTATGCACATGGGAAGGAATAATGCAAGTCACCCGTACATACTAAATTTTAAAACACTTGGTAACACTGACATGGAAAAGGATCTAGGAATTTTAATAAACAGCAAACTAAGCTGCAAAAACCAGTGTTAGCTGCTGCCAAGGCCAATAAGATAATGGGTTGCATCAGAAGAGGCATAGATGCCCGTGATGAGAACATAGTCCTACCACTTTACAAATCGCTAGTCAGACCACACATGGAGTACTTTGTACAGTTCTGGGCTCCTGTAGGCAGACATAGCAGAGCTGGAGAGGGTCCAGAGGAGGGCAACTAAAGTAATAACTGGAATGGGGCAACTACAGTACCCTGAAAGATTATCAAAACTAGGGTTATTAACTTTAGAAAAAAGACGACTGAGGGGAGATCTAATTAATATGTATAAATATATCAGGGGTCAGTACAGAGATCTATCCCATCATCTATTTATCCCCAGGACTGTGACAAGGGTATAAGAGAGAGAGAGAGAGAGAGAGAAAGTATGAGGGTCAGACGGATCTCTTGGAAGGGATTCCACTAGATCTGAAAGACTTGAGGCGCCTCGGGTTGATAGGAGTGGGGTGGAGAGAAAGTTGGGTACTAGGTGCTAGAAGCTGCTCCGGGTTTAGTCAGGTCGACAAGGATGTCTGCCTGTATAGAATATGGTAGTGAGCCAAAACAGGGGGCTGGTGGGTAGAGATACCCTCCAGGTCTTGCCTATTTTTGAATAAACCCTTTTGGGCGCCAGTAGTGGTCGATTGAAAATGGTGGATTTGTGTTGAGCTGCTTAAGTGTGTAATAGGTTTTCTATCTGCGTTATATTTGTAAAAATGGAGACGGTAAAGTGATGTGTATAGGGATATCAATGTGTAGGATAAAAATGTATATATATATAAACATATATGTAAAAAAAAATCTGCATAAAAAGATCAAATGATTGTACGCATATATAAATTCTGCCGAAAGAATAAAAAGGATAAAAAGATTATACATATAGGTGGGATCACTGCATACAGTTTCGAGTGCCTGGGAGGCCGTGTTCTGCAGCGTCGTACACAGTATAGTGTGGTACAGTTAGACACTATACAATAGGTAAAACAAATTTTGTTTAAAAGGATACCGATACATATATTTAAATATTGTGGTATCGTAGGTAAATTTACTCACTTCACGAGGGGGGGCGGTTTACCAGCATAAGCATAATACACCTGTAAACCGAGTACTCCCCCAGCCTGGATCGCTTCTAGCGTTTTAACGGATGAAGGCAGCCAATCACACGGGTGCTTCTCTTCAAAGGTCTTTATTGCATGTACATATAAATCCGGCTCAACGCGTTTCGGGACAGGCACGTCCCTTCTTTAGGAGCAATAATATCTAATTGTCCTATTGAGATGTTTGTTAAAATGGCCACTAATTGGCTAAAGGGTGCCAAAAAACGAAAAAAACGCGCCAAAATTGTATTGGGGGACCGCCCATGTGTGATAAAGGTAGTTTCTAGCTGATCTGTGCGGCCGGCCAAAACTGTATCGGGGGACCGCCCATGGAAGCTGGAGGGTGTCTTAGGCAGATCTGTGGGGACCGCCCATGGGATCTGGGGGTGTTTCAAGCAGATCTGTGGAGCCAGCCGGGAGGGGGAGTGTCCGGATGCGCTTTTTCGTATGACCGGAAGTCTGTGCGTTCCAAGCTGGAACGCATCACAGCATCCGGTCCAGTATTAGTTACCTTGATTTCTTTCTAGTGGCGGTGCGTTCTTCCGGAAGTTTGGCTTTGCGTTCCAAGCTGGAACGCACGTGGGACTTCCGGTTTTTGCAATGTTTGCTTGGTCCACGCTCAACAAGACATGACCAACGGGGGGCTCTCCTTCCCTAACCATACCACCTCCCTGCCTGAACCTATCAAGCACACAAATCCTAAATACACTCATTTCCACACCAGGACCCACACATCCAGCCCAATCCAAAGCACAGGAACCACAAAAAATTACCAACTTCTACGGTCCCATCTCGAACCCCAAAAAAAGACCAAACCCCGCCACAGAGGATGTAGAGGTGGCAGGAAACAATCTACCAATAAACAAAAAACACAGACCAAAAACCCGTCACGATAAAATCAGTGTCTGACACACTAAAAGAAAAAGGTATCTTTAACCTCTCCGGATTTAACCTTAATGAAACTGAAATAAACTATTACGCAAAGGCCTATCTTTTTGCCCCACCAACAAACCAGACCTCTTTGAACTTTTCGTAGATCTCAACCAATTCATTAGAAGACTCGCCCTACAACGTCATTTCAGTATCAAAAATCTCACAACAAACACAAATAAATGTCCACTCAACGACAGTGCAAATGAGGCAATAGCCTCCACCTCAACAGCACCAAACACAATATACAACGAGACACAAACACTAGAACCGACTATTACCATCAAACCCCCACTAAAAAACAAATCCAACTACTATCCCCTAGAAAGCCGAGGCCCACACCTAGAAAGTTATTATAACATGGTCCTAGATGACCTCAAAAGCGCATTCTCACCCAGCAAAGTTTCCACATGACCAGACATCACCATACCTACAACAAGAAAACCGGATAACCTCAGTAACAACCAGAAAAAAAAAACTAAAAAAATATAAAAGACAACTCCAACATAGTCATAAAAAATGCAGACAAAGGAGGAGGAATAGTCATCCTCAGCACAGGCCAGTACGACCCCACTAAAGAATATAAAACCCAACTTCACGACCTAATAGAACACGGAACATCACAGGGAATACTAGACAAAAAAGAACACAAATACCTCAAAGTGTCCCACCCAGCCATAGCCAGATTTTATTACCTCCCTAAAATCCACAAATCCCTGTCCCAACCCCCCGGTAGACCTATTATCTCAGGCATAGATTCCCTCACCTCAAACCTGTCAGAATACATTGACGGCATCCTCCAGAGATACGTTATCACACTCCCATCCTATCTCAGAGACTCAGCACACCTTATCCAGAACCTAGAGGAAGTCACGTGGCAAAATGATTTCATCTGGGCCACGTTGGATGTAACATCACTATACAGCAAAATCCTACACTCACTAGGCCTCAATGCTACAAATAGATACTTGGATAACGACACAGTCATGACACCAACCCAAAAAAGAATTCATCCTGAGATCCATAGAATTCATACTAGACCACAACTATTTTACATACAAAGACAACTTCTACATCCAAACCAAAGGAACAGCCATGGGCACTAAATTTGCACCCTCATATGCGAATCTATTCATGGAGGCTTTCGAGGACCAACATGGCCTACTAAAGCACCCCAACATCAAATTTTACAAGAGATACATAGATGACATCATCTTCATCTGGCAAGGAAGCAATAATGACCTCAAAACATTCATACAGACCCTCAATCAAAACAGTTGGAACATTAAACTCATACTAGAATCAGACCCGACTAACGCAGTTTTCCTAGACCTCCACCTCAACCTCAACAGTAAAAACATCATTATCTCTAATAGCACACACTTCAAAAATGTAGACGCCAATAGCTTCCTAGATTTCAACAGCTGTCACTACCATAAATGGAAAACTAACATACCGTTTAGCCAGATGAAAAGAATAAGACGCAACTGCACTAACACAAACACCATGAAAACACAAATAGAAACCATGAGGCAAATATGCCTACAAAAAAATTACCCCCCACCCCTCCAGCTTCCATGGGCGGTTCCCCGATACAGTTTTGGTGCCGCTACACCCAGAGACCACGATGCGTTCCAGCTTGGAACGCAAACAACTTCCGGTTATGCGGAAAGCGCAGCCAGACACTCCCCTTTCCGGCCGGCCGCACAGATCAGCTAGAAACGCCCTTTTCCATACATGGGCGGTCCCCCAATACAATTTTGGCGCAGTTTTTTCATTTTTTGGCACCCTTTAGCCAATTAGTGGCCATTCTAACAAACATCTCAATAGGACAATTAGGGTATAAATACCTGTGACCAAACACAGAGACATTATTGCTCCTGATGAAGGGACGTGCCTGTTCCGAAACGCGTTGAGCCGGATTTATATGTACATGCAATAAAGACCTGTGAAGAGAAGCACCCGTGTGATTGGCTGCCTTCATCCGTTAAAACGCTAGAAGCGATCCAGGCTGGGGGGGTACTCGGTTTACAGGTGTATTATGCTTATGCTGGTAAACCGCCCCCCCCTCGTGAAGTGAGTAAATTTACCTACGATACCACAATATTTAAATATATGTATCGGTATCCTTTTAAACAAAATTTGTTTTACCTATTGTATAGTGTCTAACTGTACCACACTATACTGTGTACGACGCTGCAGAACACGGCCTCCCAGGCACTCGAAATTGTATGCAGTGATCCCACCTATATGTATAATCTTTTTATCCTTTTTATTCTTTCGGCAGAATTTCTATATGTGTACAATCATTTGATCTTTTTATGCAGATTTTTTTTTACATATATGTTTATATATATACATTTTTATCCTACACATTGATATCCCTATACACATCACTTTACCGTCTCCATTTTTACAAATATAATGCAGATAGAAAACCTATTACACACTTAAGCAGCTCAACACAAATCCACCATTTTCAATCGACCACTACTGGCGCCCAAAAGGGTTTATTCAAAAATAGGCGAGACCTGGAGGGTATCTCTACCCACCAGTCCCCCTGTTTTGGCTCACTACCATACTGTGACGAGGGGACATCCTCTGTGTCTGGAGGAAAGAAGGTTTGTACACAAACATAGAAAAGGATTCTTTACGGTAAGAGCAGTGAGATTATGGAATTATGTAGCCTGAGGAGGTGGTGATGGTGAGTACAATAAAGGAATTCAACAGGGGCCTGGATGTATTTCTGGAGCGTAATAATATTACAGGCTATAGCTTCTAGAGAGGGGTCGTTGATCCAGGGAGTTATTCTGATTGCCTGATTGGAGTCAGGAAGGAATTTTTTATTCCCCTAAAGTGGGGAAAATTGGCTTCTACCTCATAGTTTTTTTTTCTTCCTTCCTCTGGATCAACTTACAGGATAACAGACCGAACTGGATGGACAAATGTCTTTTTTTGGCCTTATGTACTATGTTACTATGTTATGTACTATGTTACATATGTTCAAGAAGACACTTGATCTTAGTGTTAAGGGTTCTATAACATTATAAGTTATATTAAGTAAAATATTTGATGATCCTGTATATAGAATGATAAAGATTAATAGGTAAATGTTTCAATTTAATTTACCAAATGTTTCATAGTAATATTTTTATGTGATTTACTTTCTATAAGATTGTTTATTTTGGTTTTAAAAAAAGTTTTTAGTTATTTATACAGATTTATTATTGATACTACACACACACACAACTATATCCTTATATACGAACTATATCCTCATATATAGGAAGATATGATATATTTTATGCATGATAGTAATATATTGGTCTTGATGTGTATGTATATATATATATATATATAGTAGTATCCCAGAGGGGAGATTCGTGGATGGTCAGTACGACTCACTGAGAATGTATGCCTCAGTGATATAATTCCCGGAAATAAGTATACCAGTAACATTAGGTTACTGGGAGGTTTTCATTAAAGTGGATTTTGGGTCCGGGTTTTAGGAGTGACCAGAGAGCTTGGGTGGGACAGGTCACTCCCGTACTCCATCCAGGGTTTTCCTACTGTGTGGTTAAAAAGTATGTGGGAATCTCAGCTGGGGAGATCAAGTGTGCACAGGGTAACTAAAGCTGAACAAGCTAAGAGGGAGGATTAGGTCTCTGAAAGTCCCCAGAGAGTGGTGAGATCATATTGTTGTTTCCTGATTTGGACTGAACACAAAATGTGGGACTTTATGTTATGCAATATTTGTGGGCTGAAGAAAGCTTAAAGCTAACGCTTGGACATGTTTACTTTTGTTTGCTGAAATAAACACTGCCTGTGGTAAAGAGTGAACTGGGAAAAGAAAACCTATCCAGTTGTATCATGTGAACTTGTTAAAACCGTGGAAAGATCGAAACTCCCTGGAAATTACTTGTTTGGTGGTAGAGGCTAAAACTAACAGGATGTCACAATTGCGAAGACCCTCTCCAAATCCCCAAAACAGCAATGCAAGGAACTTCTACAACAGAATAGGAATTTGTTCTCAGATTTGCCAGGTCTCAATAATTGTATTGAGCATGAGATTCGAACAAAACCACATGTTCGGGTAAACATAAAACCCTATAGAATCCCTGAGGCTCGTAAGGAAGTAATATCACAAGAGATCAAAAGGATGTTAGAGCTAGGAGTGATTGAGTAAGCCTGAAGTGGGTGGTCCAGTCCAATAGTTCAAAATAGTCCAAATTATGCTAAAGAAAAGACTGCCTTTTCCACACCTGAAGGGTGTTACCAGTATGTAAGGATGCCATTCGGTTTACAAGGTGCCCCAGCTACGTTTCAAAGGGCTATGGACAGGATCTTAGGCCCTCAGAAAAAGTATGCAGCTGCATACCTGGACGATATCGTCATCTTTAGCCCAGATTGGGAAAGTCACCTGGGTAAAGTTCAAGCCATACTAGATTCCCTAAGAACAGCCGTTTTCACCATAAACCCCCAAAAATGTGCCATGGGTATGGAAGAGGCCAGATATCTCGGCTATGTAGTAGGGAGAGGTCTGATTAAACCCCGGATTAACAAAGTGGAAGCAATTCAAACCTGGCCACGTCCACTTACAAAAAAACTGATAAAAGTTTTCTTGGGAATAGTGGGCTATTACAGACGTTTTGTACCGAATTTTGCTACAATAGCTGCCCCGCTAACCGTGCTTACAAAAGGTACAAAGTCAGTCATGGCTAGATGGATCCCAGAAGCAGAACAGGCATTTAACGAGCTTAAGCTACGGTTGTGCCAGCAGCCAGTATTAGTGGCCCCAGATTTTAGTAAGGAATTCATAGTACAGACAGATGCCTCAGAGGTAGGTCTAGGCGCTGTGATGTCCCAAGAGGTTAGGGGGGGAAGAACACCCGGTGTTATACCTGTGCTGAAAACCTACCCCCTACGAAAAAAATTATTCTATTGTGGAAAACAGAATGTTTGGCGATAAAGTGGGCACTGGACTCCCTTAGATATTATTTACTGGGTACGTGGTTCAGATTAGTTTCAGATCATGCACCACTAAAGTGGATGTCTGAGAAAAAGGGGAGCACTGCCAGAGTAACGAGATGGTTTCTGACGTTACAGGATTTAAATTTTTATATAGAACACAGGCCCGGGAAGTTGCATGAAAATGCCGACGCCTTATCAAGGGTACATTGTTTGATGGTAACAGGTGCCCAGCCCCTCGGCTTTAGGCGGAGGGGGAGGGTATGTAGTAGCCCAGAGGGGAGAATCGTGGATGGTTAGTACATTTCACTGAGAATGTATGCCTCAGTGATATAATTCCCGGAAATAAGTATACCAGTAACATTAGGTTGCTGGGAGGTTTTCATTAAAGTGGATTTTGGGTCCACTATATCAGGAATTGAAACTCATTAATGGGTCCACTATATCAGGAATTGAAACTCATTAATGATCATTCAACTATAAGGGTCAATTATATTGGAAGCATTTCAGCTATAGGGATTATGTTAATACATATTTGTTGCTTTCCTAAGCAAAGGTTTATATTTACAGTTATATTTTGAAGAAGAATACAATGATATTTAATAGAGTAATATATCATATCTCATGCAGAATATTACTTTATTAACAAAAGGTAAAGATTTGGTTTTATTGTAGAAAGATATATTTTGTGTGGTCAATTAAATTAATCAATATCATTTTTATTTTTTTAAATTCCACAAGCACACACAAAGATATATGACTGAAGGAATAAAGATACAAAGGCTACACTTACATAAAGGATTTTGTATTAGAATAATATTTTCAAGTGAGAAGTGAATTATTTAGCGCTTATGTATGGCTTAGTTTTTTTGTTTTTTTTTGTTCTGAAAAAGCTATTCCATTGGATTGCCATAAACACCTCTGAAGTTCAAGAATCGGCTACTTGTGCTACTAAAGTTAAAAGCTTTGTTAAGGACTACATTCATTTTACTTGATTGTCCACAATCATGCTGAAAGCGTCACATTCTTCATGTGAGGCTCAATGGACAGTTACTCTAAATTCCTTATAATGTTCTACCATGTTAAAGAAGGGGAATGACAAAGAAGTCACAGCTGTTCACAGATGCTTCTAATAAAGACCAGGGAATTCCTGATCTGTTTGTAAGTTAAAATCTGTGTCAAGGAAAGCTGTGTCACCACAAATAGTAAAAGGTGATACATCTTGTACATGAACATCATTGGAAAATATGATAAAATTCAATTGAAGGATTGCACATCATCCACATCCAGTTCTATCAATCCTATTATAGATTTTATATGATTTAAGATGAATAAGTGAAATTACAGTATCAAGATCATGACAAGACCAGAGGAAGATGATGTAGAGAAAAAGATGCCGAATCAGATAGTTGATTAGTTTCTAAATTTATTTCATTGGTATTCAATCACAGTTTACCATATGTTCAGCAAATAGTATTATTTTATTGTCAAATAAATAATTGATGGACAATTAATAATTTATTAAGAAGAAAAGAAGAATGAAGAGTCCAAGATAATTGTAAAATTTGATGTTGTGGGTTAAAAAGATTATCTCACCCTCAAGAGGGGGAAATGTTAAATAATATGAGATATAATATTAATTGATATTTAATATAAAGTATGTATTACATTACACACCATTTATAGTAATACACTTGGCAATGGGAGGTCTGTATGGAAACGTCAAGAACTATATTTGAAGTCTACCATATATGACAATGTATAAGCCCATACATTAGTAAAGACACGCCTGTATTTATGGTATAAATGACTGACAGGGACAGACAAGGGGTGGTCATCTTCTTACACTCACCCTCACACTCTGTTGGGGGTTGTTTTACGATGGATAGAGATGAAGACAGATGGAGTCTTGTGAAGAGGATTCCTGACCTTCAACAATGATACTTTAAGGACTACCAACATTCAATCATGGACAATAGATTAAGACTTTTCCTAACCTATTTCTGTAAGTAATCAACTCTTATGAAGACTGAAAATAAATCACATTATTCATATTTTATATAACTCTTGTTGAATCCTGGTGATGAGTCCTCCAGGTGTTCTTTACTCCAAATAATCATACACTAGATTTGTAGAAGATTACCAAATCAGGTTGATACATTTTTCATGCATAAATATTTTATATTTGGAGACATATTGCAGTCTGCCAACTCCGGACCCGACGGCAAGTCCTTAAAGTCTCCCACAATCACACTTAGCGGGGTTTTCTCGTCCTCTTCCACTGAAGTGGCGGTCACCCCTAATGCTGGTCCTTCAGTCTCAAGTTCCCAGAGTTCTGATCTCCCCCCTGAGCCGGGCCAATCTGCTAGGGTTACCCCTGTCTCATGCGTATTGGTGACTCTCGCCTCAGGCCACAGTGACGGGAAAACAGGGAAGTCTCTTCCAATTATGAGTTCATAATGTAATTTTGTAGCGACAGCCTCCTCATGAGTCCACCTGCTGGCCACTGTTGACAGAGAGACCATGGCGGTGGGATGTTCTCCATGAATGCACACCATGCCGACTTTTCGACCAGTATACTCGGTGGGCCGCACCAGGGCAGTTCTTACCAGGGACACCAGGCTCCCTGAATCCAGCAGTGCCACTGCCAGAGTGTCCCCCACTTCCACGTGACATAGGTGTCTATTGTCTATAGTCTCAGAGGTACCTGTGGCACACAGCTTCCTGGCATACAATGAGTGGGGGTAGCCATAGTTGGTATCCATGGGTTCACCCCGATGGGGAAAGTGGGCCCTTATGTGTCCAGGTTCGTGACACCACCAGCAGACCACCGGGGTTGAGTCTTCAGGGGGTACAACCCGGTGGGTTTTGCTGGCAATGGGCGCCGGGTCTGGCGTAGAGACTTCGGGGGTTTGACGGGCTCCCTCCCAAAATAACCCCCCTGTAGTTTTCTGGTGGCATCATAGCACTCCACCAGGTTGACCATCTGTAAGGCATTACCAGGATACACCTGGATCCAGTGCTAGAGAGAGTATGGCAAAGCCCTCCAGAACACATCCGCCAACAGACGGTCCAGCATCGCAGTAGGAGTCAATACTTCAGGCTGCAGCTATTTTTACAACCGATGTAGCAGGTCATAAAATTGTGGACTGGCGGGTTCAGCTGGGTTAAATCCCCACTGATGCACCCACTGGGCCCGGACCAATACATTCAATCCCAGTCTTGCCAGGATCTCACCTTTTACAGTCGGGTAGTCGACCGATTTATCATCAGGTAGATGGAACAACAATTGCTGGGGTCCAGATGCCAGGAGCGATGACCTCAGTCCACCTGAGTCAAAGCCACCTTTTCGAACACTGCCAGATTAACGTCATCCGAGGGAGTCATCTTAGGGATCGCCGCACGGACAGTTTTCCAGGCATCGTGGACGTTTTGGGACGCTCCTTCTGCTTGCAACACCATGACATGTTGTAATAGCAGCTGGTTAGTTTCCTGCTGCTGCTTGTTAGCCTCTCGCTGCTGCAAGTTAGCCTCCACAAGGGCTTTCACGACTGCCTCCATTTTGTCAGGGGACATGGTCATAACTTGCCGGCTTAATATAGGACAAACACTCGTGCCAGGGAACAATAAAAAACCTTTCCGGCCTTCATGCCTGCCTCACTGCATTTGCCCGCAACCTCCACCAATTATGGGGATTCGCTCTGGTAGGAAGGTTAGCGGACGCAGTAAAGAGGCAACAACAAATACTTTAACTTAAATAGTTCAGTGCTTATTTACACAGAAGGCAAAACAAAATAACAGTTCGCAGTCTGGGTGTTTGTTCACACCATAGAAAGTCCACAGAACACAAACATTCACCTTGTTAGCAGCTTTTCATCATGCAGCTCTCAGCCCTTTTGCACGGCACACATCTTCAAATTCCAAACCACAGAGACTCCACAGCTTCACTGTGAGATGGAGGATAATCCACACCACCTGATTAATGGTGACTGCATTTTATAAGCCTCCCAAAACTTGGCCTGGAACATGGGGAGTAGCCACCTACCCAGCACTTTGGCTACTCAGGCTACTCAAGAGCCATCCCAGATCGGCTTTACAGCCATACTAAACAGCTGAAGACTAGTGTCAGACTGCAAAGCAATAATGGCACTTTAGGAAAAAAAAACGGCTCTTACTTCACTGAGACCAGGAACCTCGGTGACACATACCGACCATCAATGATGGCACCTTGTTCCTTCCTACAGCATCCTTTGAAGTTATTGTAAGCGCCTTCACCAACTTCCCACTTAGGCTCCGGCCTGGTGCACCTGCCCGACCCCTACCATCCCGGCAGAACAGTCTGCCTCTTCCTCGACCTGTTATTTTATAAATGACCCTCTGCCTAAGTCCATAGAGAAGAGCAGTATTTGTGGAAGAAGGTATATTGCAGCCCTCAATCAGTATTTGGTGGAAAAGGGTATATAGCATTAGCACCCCTTAATCAGTATTTTGTGGAAGAAGGTACATAGCACCCCTCAATCTGTATTTGGCAGAAACAGGTATATGGCACCCCTCAATCAGTATTTTGTGAAAGCAAGTGTATCGCAGCCCTCAATCAGTATTTGGTGGAAGAAGGTATATAGCAATAGCACCCCTCAATCAGTATTTTGTGAAAGAAGGCATATGGCACCCATTTATCAGTATTTGGTAAAAACAGGTATATAGCACCGCTCAATCAACATTTGGTGGAAAAAGGTATATGGCACCCCTCAATCAGTATTTTGTGGAAGCAGGTATATCGCACCCCATAATCAGTATTTTGTGGAAGCAGGTGAATCGCAGCCCTCAATCAGTATTTGGTGGAAGAAGGTATATAGCAATAGCACCCCTCAATCAGTATTTTGTGAAAAGAAGGTATATTGCACCCTTTAATCAGTATTTGGTAAAAACAGGTATATAGCACCGCTCAATCAACATTTGGCGGAAACAGGTATATGGCACCCCTCAATCAGTATTTTGTAAAATCAAGTATATCGCACCCCTCAATCAGTATATTGTGGAAGCAGATGTATAGTACCCCTCTTGGTGGAAGAATGTATATTGCACCCCTCAATCAGTATTTGATGGAAACTGGTATATAGCACCCCACAATCAGTATTTTGCGGAAACAGGTATATGGCACCCCTCAATCATAGTTTTGTGGAAGCAGGTGTATCACAGCCCTCAATCAATATTTGGTGGAAGAAGGTATCTAGCACCCCTCATTTAGTATTTTGTGGAAGCAGGTATATCACACCTCTCAATCAGTATTTTGTGTAAGCAGATTTATAGCAGCCCTCAATCAGTATTTGGTGGAAGAATGAATATCGCACCCCTCAATCAGTATTTGGTGGAAACTGGGATATAGCACCCCTCAATCAGTATTTGGCGGGAACAGGTATATAGCACCCTTCAATCAGAATTTTGCGAAAACAGGTATATAGCACCCCTCAATCAGTATTTGGCGGAAACATGTATATGGCACCCCTCAATCTGAATTTTGTGGAAGCAGGTGTATCACAGCCCTCAATCAGTATTTGGTGGAAGAAGGTATATATTAATAGCACCCCTCAAACAGTATTTTGTGGAAAAAGGTATATAACACCGCTCAATCAGTATATGGTGGAAACTGGCATATAGCACCCCTCAATCAGTATTTTGTGGAAGAAGGCATATAGCACCCCTCAATCAGTATTTAGCGGAAACAGGTATATGGCACCCATCAATCAGTATTTGGTGGAATAAGGTATAAAGCAATAGCTCCTTTCAATCAGTATTAAATGGAAGAAGGTATATAGCACCCCTCAATCAGTATTTGGCGATAGCAGGTATATCGCACCTCTCAATCAGAATTTGGCGGAAACTGGTATATAGCACCCCTCAATCAGAATTTGGCAGAAACAGGTATATAGCACCCCTCAATGAGTATTTGGCGCAAGCAGGTATATAGCACCCCTCAATAAGTATTTGGCGGAAGCAGATATTTGGCACCACTCAATCAGTATTTTGTGTAAGCAGGTGTATCACAGCCCTCAATCAGTATTTGGTGGAAGAAAGTATATATCAATAGCACCCCTCAATCTGTATTTTGTGGAAGAAGGTATATAGCACCCCTCAATCAGTATTTTGTGGAAGCAGCCATATCGCACCTTTCAATTAGTATTTGGCGGAAACTGGTATATAGTACCCCTCAATCAGAATTTGGCCGAAACAGGTATATAGCACCCCTCAATCAGTATTTGGCGGAAACAGGTATATCGCACCCCTCAATCAGTATTTGGCGATAGCAGATATATCGCACCCCTCAATCGGTATTTTGAGGAAGCAGTTGTATAGCAGCCCTCAATCAGTATTTGGTGGAAGAATGTATATCGCACCTCTCAATCAGAATTTGGCGGAAACTGGTATATAGCACCCCTCAATCAGAATTTGGCAGAAACAGGTATATAGCACCCCTCAATGAGTATTTGGCGCAAGCAGGTATATAGTACCCCTCAATAAGTATTTGGCGGAAGCAGATATCTGGCACCACTCAATAAGTATTTTGTGTAAGCAGGTGTATCACAGCCCTCAATCAGTATTTGGTGGAAGAAAGTATATATCAATAGCACCCCTCAATCTGTATTTTGTGGAAGAAGGTATATAGCACCCCTCAATCAGTATTTTGTGGAAGCAGGCATATCGCACCTTTCAATTAGTATTTGGCGGAAACTGGTATATAGTACCCCTCAATAAGAATTTGGCCGAAACAGGTATATAACATCCCTCAATCAGTATTTGGCACAAACAGGTATATAGCACACCTCAATCAGTATTTGGCGGAAACAGGTATATGGCACCCCTCAATCAGTATTTTGTGTAAGCAGGTGTATCACAGCCCTCAATCAGTATTTGGTGGAAAAAGGTAAATATCAAAAGCACCCCTCAATCTGTCTTTTGTGGAAGAAGGTATATAGCTCCGCTCAATCAGTATTTGGTGGAAACTGGCATATAGCAACCCTCAATCAGTATTTGGTGGAAGAAGGTATATTGCACTCCTCAATCAGTATTTAGCGGAAACAGGTATATGGCACCCCTCAATCAGTATTTTGCGGAAGCAGGTGTATCGCAGCAATCAATCAGTGTTTAGTGGAAAGCAATAGCACCTTTTAATCAGTATTAAGTGGAAGAAGGCATATGGCACCCCTCGATCAGTATTTGGCAATAGCAGGTATATCGCACCCCTCAATCAGTATTATGTGTAAGCAGGTGTATAGCAGCCCTCAATCAGTATTTGGTGAAAGAATGTATCTCGCACCCCTCAAGCCGTATTTTATGGAAACTGGTATATAGCACCCCTCAATCAGTATTTGGCGGAAACATGTATATAGCTCCCCTCAATTAGTATTTGGTGCAAGCAGGCATATAGCACCCCTCATTAAGTATTTAGTGGAAAGAGATATATGGCACCCCTCAATCAGTATTTTGTGGAAGCAGGTGTATCGCAGCCCTCAATCAGTATTTGGTGGAAGAAGGTATATAGCACCCCTTAATCAGTATTTGGTGGAAACTGGCATATAGCACCCCTCAATCAGAATTTTGTGGAAGAAGGTATATAGCACCCCTCAATCAGTAGTTTGCGGAAACAGGTATATGGCATCCCTTAATCAGTATTTTGTGGAAGCAGGTGTATCACAGCCCTCAATCAGTAGTTGGTGGAAGAAGGTATAAAGCAATAGCACCTTTTAATCAGTATTTGGTAGAAGAAGGTATATGGCACCACTCAATCAGTATTTGGTGATAGCAGATATATAGCACCCTTCAATCAGAATTTGGTGAAAACAGATATATGGCATTCCTCAATCAGTATTTTGTGGAAGCAGGTGTATTGCAGCCCTTAATCAGTATTTTGTGGAAGCAGGTGTATTGCAGCCCTCAATTAGTATTTGGTGGAAGAAGGTATATATCAATGGCACCCCTCAATCAGTATTTTGTGGAAGAAGGTATATAGCACCCCTCAAACAGTATTTTGTGGAAGCCTGTATATCACATGCCTTAATCATTTTTTTGTTGAAGCAGGTGTATAGCAGCCATCAATCAGTATTTGGCGGAAACAGGTATATAGCAACCCTTAATCAGTATTTGGCGGAAACAGGTATATGGCACCCCTCAATCAGTATTTTGTTGAAACAGGTATATCCCAGCACTCAATCAGTATTTGGTGGAACAAGGTATATATTAATGGCACCCCTAAATCAGTATTTTGTGGAAGAAGGTATATAGCACCGCCCAATCAGTATTTTGTGGAAACTGGCATATTGCACCCCTCAATCAGTATTTGGCGGAAACTAGTATATAGCACCACTCAATCAGTATTTGGCGGAAACAGGTATATAGCACCCCTCAATCAGTATTTGGTGCAAACAGGTATATAGCACCCCTCAATCAATATTTGGCAGAAACTGTTATATGGCACCCCTCAATCAGTATTTTGCGGAAGCAGGTGTATCACAGCCCTCAATCAGTATTTGGTGGAAGAAGGTATATAGCAATAGCACCCCTCAATCAGTATTTTGTGGAGGAAGGTATATGGCACCCCTCAATAAGTATTTGGTGGAAACATGTATATGGCACTTCTCAATCAGTATTTTGTGGAAGCAGGTGTATCGCAGCCCTCAATCAGTATTTGGTGGAAGAAGGTATATATCAATAGAACCCCTCAATCAGTATTTTGTGGAAGAAGGTATATAGCACCCCTCAATCAGTATTTGGTGGAAACTGGCATATAGCACCACTCAATCAGAATTTTGTGGAAGAAGGTATATAGCACCCCTCAATCAGTAGTTTGCGGAAACAGGTATATGGCATCCCTCGATCTGTATTTTGTGGAAGCAGGTGTATTGCAGCCCTCAATCAGTATTTGGTGGAAGAAGGTATAAAGCAATAGCACCTTTTAATCAGTATTTGGTAGAAGAAGGTATATGGCACCACTCAATCAGTATTTTGCGATAGCAGGTATATAGCACCCCTCAATCAGAATTTGTTGAAAACAGATCTATGGCATTCCTCAATCAGTATTTTGTGGAAGCAGGTGTATTGCAGCCCTTAATCAGTATTTGGTGGAAGAAGGTATATGGCAACCCTCAATCAGTATTTTGTGGAAGCAGGTGTATCACAGCCCTCAATCAGTATTTGGTGGAAGAAGGTATATTGCACCCCTTAATCAGTATTTGGTAAAAACAGGTATATAGCACCGCTCAATCAGTATTTGGCTGAAACAGATATATGGCACCCCTCAATCGGTATTTTGTGGAAGCAGGTATATCGCACCCCTCTATCAGTATTTTGTGGAAGCAGGTGTATAGTAACCCTCAATCAGTATTTTGTGGAAGAATGTATTTCGCACCACTCAATCAGTATTTGGCGGAAACTAGCATATAGCACCCCTGAATCAGTATTTGGCAGAAACAGGTATATAGCACCCCTCAATTAGTATTTTTGCGGAAACAGATATATGGCACCCCTCAATCAGTATTTTGTGGAAGCAGTTGTATCACAGCCCTCAATCAGTATTTGGTGGAAGAAGGTATATATCAATAGCACCCCTCAATCCGTATTTTGTGGAAGAAGGTATATTGCACCCCTTAATCAGTATTTGGTAAAAACAGGTATATAGCACCGCTCAATCAGTATTTGGCTGAAACAGATATATGGCACCCCTCAATCAGTATTTTGTGGAAGCAGGTATATCGCACCCCTCTATCAGTATTTTGTGGAAGCAGGTGTATAGTAACCCTCAATCAGTATTTTGTGGAAGAATGTATTTCGCACCACTCAATCAGTATTTGGCGGAAACTAGCATATAGCACCCCATAATCAGTATTTGGCGGAAACAGGTATATAGCACCCCTGAATTAGTATTTTTGCGGAAACAGATATATGGCACCCCTCAATCAGTATTTTGTGGAAGCAGTTGTATCACAGCCCTCAATCAGTATTTGGTGGAAGAAGGTATATATCAATAGCACCCCTCAATCAGTATTTTGTGGAAGAAAGTATATGGTACCCCTCAAACAGTATTTTGTGGAAGCCGGTATATCGCACGCCGTAATCAGTATTTTGTGGAAGCAGGTGTATAGCAGCCATCAATCAGTATTTGGCGGAAACTGCTTTATAAGACCCCTCAATCAGTATTTGGCAGAAACATGTATATAGCACCCCTCATTCAGTATTTGGTGGAAACAGGTATATGGCACCCCTCAATCAGGATTTTGTGGAAAAAAGTTTATCGCAGCCCTCAAGCTATTTTTTTGGGGTGCAACAGCTATATCACACCCGTTACAGTTAGTTATTCCAATAGTGTTTGTCCCTCTATCTAGCTGCGGTATTGCAGCAGAACTGCACACAACGGCTGCACAATACAAATACACTATAATATAATTTCTGTTAGACAGTATATTATAAGTATATCACACCCCTCTATATCACATCTATCGATAGCACACCTATACCAGTCCTTAAAGGACTTTTTTCGCCCTATTAGCTGGCGTTTGGTGTCCCTACCTGTCCCTGCTCAAAAATGCGACCTCTCCCTACACTGGCAAAACACATAATGTAAAATGGCTGCCAGATCGGGTTCTGTTATAGGACTGAGGGTGTGTCCGTGTGCTGAAACGTCTTAATTGGCTGTCCTGTCCCACCTGATGGATGTGTCATGTGTCAAAGTTTGGCGCTATGCCAAAAAAATATGGCGTGTGCGAATATCATATGTTCGCATGTTCGGCGAATCGCGAACAAGCAAAGTTTGCCATGAAATGACTGCCATGTGAACCGCAAGGCCATCTCTAGTCGTTAGGTCAACAAGTCAGGAAGATAACTAGAGTGTGAAAATGGAAGAGGAGGTGCTGGACGATGAAGTCACTGACCTAACCTGGGAAGGTGGCAAGCCGAGCGAGGACAGCAGTACAGAGGGGGAGGGATCTGCAGCACCACAACAGGCTGGAAGAGGCAGTTGTGTGGCACATGGAAGACTGTGGGCCACACCAAACAGGCCCGCAACTGTTCCCCTGGCGCTTTTTTGAGGAAAGTGCGGATGATAAAAGAATTGTCATTTGCAACCTGTGCCGTACCAAATTGAGCAGGGACGTGAACAATAGCAACCTCTCCACCACCAGGATGATCCGCCACATGGCATCAAAGCACCCTAATAGGTGAGCCGAATGCCTGTGTCCACAATCAGTGTCTGCGGGTCACACCACTGCCTCCTCTTCCCCTGTGTTACGTGCTGGCCAATCTTCTGTCCAAGACACAGGCCCGGATGCCTCCCGCCCTTCACTTGGACTTTCGCACCAGCAGCCCCTCACCCATAATATTTTACAGGGTCACCAACAAGCCCTCGCACATAATGTTTTGAGGGTCACCAGCAGGCCCTTGCCCATAATGTTTTACAGGGTCTCCAGCAGGCCCTTGTTCTTAATGTTTTAGAGAGTCACCAGCAGGCCCTCGCCCCTAATGTTTTAGATAGTCAGATCAGCAGCAGGCACTCGCCCCTAATGTTTTATAGGGTCAGCTAAGCAGCAGACCCTCGCCACTAATGTTTTAGATAGGCAGATCAGCAGGCCCTTGCTCCAATAGTTTTTGAGAGGTCACCAGCAGGCCATCAATCATAATTTTTCCAGGGTGTGTATGATGCTTTCCTTTATGTGTAATAAAGGGTGTATTGGAGTGTCATTTCCTTGTAATTTTTGGCAGCCCTTTCACTTAGTGCATAGGCTTTATGAGTGTAGGAGTCCCACTACCTGAACAATTGTACCACAATGTGAACGAGGCCCTCCTTTATGTGATATACATTTTGTATCTGAGTGCCTCTTCCTTGTAATTTTTGGCAGCACTTTCACTTTATATACAAGTAAATAAGCAGGAAAGAATGTTTCCTAACAATTTTTCCTCTAAAATCGACTTTATATTCTGTTTTGTGCATATTATTGTCAGTCTGTAAAATTTGCGTTCTACTCGGACAACATCATTCCTAGCATGGACCTGGGAGTCCAAGATGCATCCAGACATCCTCCCCATGCTGTTCCTGAACCATTTCAGTGGTGTTTCCATCAATTTCTGACCTTTTCATGTGAACCAGACACCGTCCCCTCTTCAGAGCATTGGGTGTCTGGTTGAATGCTCAGGTTCTCCCATTGACTTCCATTGTGCTCGGGTGTTCATAGCTTTTAATTTAATTATTACTTTATTACTTCATTATTATCCGTATGTCTCAATGACTAGACAACTGGATCACACCATCTTCAAATCAAAAAATCTTGTGGGATGTTTCTGGCATGCAATGGTCAATACCTATCCAAAATGGTCCAAGGAAAGCAACTGGTGAGCAGGTGACAGTGACATGGGCGCCTAAAGCTCAGTGATGTGCATGGTTGCGAAAGCTATCCCATGTGATTATATCCCACAGAAGAGAACAAACTGTTGAAAAAGTTAAGCTAGCTGTGATAGCAAAGTGTCAGAACACACATTGCATTGCAGATTTCTGTATAGCTGCAAACAAGACAGAATGCTCATGCTAAATAATGTCTGCCACAGGAAGTGCCTACAATAGCATGTAAGGACCAGTACTGCACCATGGAATAATTGAAGAAGGCGGAATGGTCCTATGAGTCACATTTTCTTTTATTTCATATGGATGGTTCATGCATGGACATCACTTACCTGAGAAAGAGATGGCATCATGATGTACTTTGCAAAGAAGACAAGCCTGTGGAGGCAATATTACACTCCAGGCCAGTGTTTCTCTACTCCAGTCCTCATGACTAGGCTTGATCAAATTGAGCTTCGATTTGTTTAAAAAAAACTTTGTTTGTAATGCTGTTTCCATAGAGAGTTAAAATGTATTGGCTTTGTGTAGCAAAACTTTGGTACTGGCTGGTAACTCAGTACCAAAGCCGACCTTGGATTCCTATTTTAAAATGTTTTAAATATGCAGATAGGTATACCCAAGTCATTCACCAAAGTATCGCTGCCGAGACAAAGCAGCCGAGACAAAGTTTTTCTACACAGAGCCCATACATTTTAATATTGTACGGAAGCAGTATTACAGACAAAGTTCTTTAACGTATTGACTTCGGGTCTATGATCCAAAACTCAATTCGCTCAAGCCTACCCAAGACCGCCCAGCATGCCATGTTTTCAGGATTTCCTTAATATTGAGCATATGATATCATTATTGGGACTTACCATAGGTATTCATTCTGTGGGATATTCTCAAATCAGGATTACAGTTGAGAAACACTGCTCTGGACAATGTTCTGCTAGGAAACGTGGGTCCTGGTTTTCATGGATATGTTACTTTGACATATACCACCTAACTAAACATTGTTTTTAACCAAGTTCACTTTTCATGGCAATGATATTCCGTAATGACATTGGCATCTCTCAGCAGGATGCTCTTTGCAGAGTCGGACTGGCCCACCAGAGTACCATAAGATCCTCCAGTGGGTCCAGACTCTACACAATAATGGAACCCTAATAAAACAAGGTCCCAAAGAACTAGTAGAAGCTTGAGTTGGCCTTGGAACCAATAACCAGATCTCTGAAGAACATACCATATACAGTTGCAAGAAAAAGTATATGAACCCTTTGAAATGATATGGATTTCTGCACAAATTGGTCATAAAATGTGATCTAATCTTCATCTAAGTCACAACAATAGACAATCACAGTCTGCTTCAACTAATAACACACAAAGATTTAAATGTTACCATGTTTTTATTGAACACACCATGTAAACATTCACAGTGCAGGTGGAAAAAGTATGTGAACCCCTAGACTAATTACATCTCCAAGAACTAATTGGAGTGAGGTGTCAGCCAACTGGAGTCCAATCAATGAGATGAGATTGGAGGTGTTGGTTACAGCTGCCCTGCCCTATAAAAAACACACACCAGCTCTGGGTTTGCTTTTCACAAGAAGCATTGCCTGAGGTGAATGATGCCTCGCACAAAAGAGCTCTCAGAAAACCTACGATTAAGAATTGTTGACTTGCATAAAGCTGGAAAGGGTTATAAAAGTATCTCCAAAAGCTTTGCTGTTCATCAGTCAGCAGTAAGACAAATTGTCTATAAATGGAGAAAGTTCAGCACTGCTGCTACTCTGCCTAGGAGTGGCCGTCCTGTAAAGATGACTGCAAGAGCACAGCGCAGACTGCTCAATGAGGTGAAGAAGAATCCTAGAGTGTCAGGTTAAGACTTACAAAAGTCTCTGGCATATGCTAACAACCCTGTCAGCGAATCCACGATACATAAAACACTAAACAAGAATGGATTTCATGGGAGGATACCACAGAGGAAGCCACTGCTGTCCAAAAAAAACATTGCTACATGTTTACAGTTTGCACACGAGCAACTGGATGTTCCACAGCAGTAGTGGCCAAATATTCTGTGGACAGATGAAACCAAAGTTGAGTTGTTTGGAAGAAACACTATGTGTGGAGAAAAAGAGGCACAGCACACCAACATCAAAACCTCATCCCAACTGTGAAGTATTTGCTGCGTCAGGGCCTGGACTGAGTGCTATCATCGAAGGAAATATGAATTCCAAAGTTTATCAAGACATTTCGCAGGAGAACATAAGGCCATCTGTCCGCCAGCTGAAGCTCAACAGAAGATGGGTGTTGCAACAGGACAACGACCCAAAGCATAGAAGTAAATCAACAACAGAATGGCTTAAACAGAAGAACATACACCTTCTGGAGTGACCCAGTCAGAGTCCTGACCTTAACCCGATGGAGATGCTATGGCATGACCTCAAGAAAGCGATTCAGATTCACACCAGACATCCCAAGAGTATTGCTGAACTGAAACAGTTCTGTAAAGAGGAATGGTCAAGAAATACTCCTGACCGTTGTGTACGTCTGATCTGCAGCTACGTTTGGTTGAAGTTATTGCTGCCAAAGGAGGTTCAACCAGTTACTAAATCCAAGGGTTCACATACTTTTTCCACCTGCACTGTGAATGTTTACATGGTGTGTTCAATAAAAACATGGTAACATTTAATTCTTTGTGTGTTATTAGTTGAAGCAGACTGTGATTGTCTATTGTTGTGACCTAGATGAAGATCAGATCACATTTTAAGACCAATTTGTGCAGAAATCCATATCATTCCAAAGGTTTCACATACTTTTTCTTGCATCTGTAAGCAGCCTGTGCAACTACACAGTGCCCCAGTACATAAAGCGGCCTACCACTTCCCATCAATGCAACAACGCTTCCTAATGTCTACTTCATTGTTTTTCTTGCACAGGGGCCCTTTGCAGCCTACTGCATGTTCGACTCTGAACCAATCATCCTATTAGTTCATAAAGGGTTTCTCTGGAAATTAACAAAATAAAATTACTGAAAATACTTAAATATTATTGTATTATAAACATATACCCAAATACCTCTCATTAGTTAGGATGTCTTGCTTTGTCTAGGGAGCAATCATCAGGAGAAATAAAATGGTTGTCATCCTATTAGTCCACACAAAACCTGTCCTAATCACACAGCAGGACAAGTTACTTAAGAACACTGAGGTAAAGAGCTGCCTCATCCTCCTCTCCTACTTGTCCGGGATAATGATCATGGATACAGCTAATAAGATCTTCAGCTGAATCTCTGTAGTAATGAAGTTCATGAGGAAATAGCTGAAGTAAAGAAAGAATGGACAGGACAGACTGTAGTAATGTTAAGCTGTGGTAATGGAGACTGCATACAAGAGTTGCTGCTCATTATTCACATCCCCACCCTCCTCTCTGTACTTCATGTCTCCTCATGAACTCCATTCCCAGCTGAAAATTCAGCTGAAAATCTTATCATCTGTATTCAGCATCATAATCCCTGACAAGCGGAGAAAATAACTTTTTAAAGAATTGTTGGCTGCTTTTCATTTTGGCAGTACTATATCATAAAATTAAATACCAAATATTGTCCTTCTGCAGCTGTTATCTCAGAGGGATAAAACTCCTATACAGATTAGTAATCCATTGTTTAGTTTACTGGTGCTGTAAGATGTTATCTGCTAGTAAAATAGTAGATTAGTAGAATTAGCATATCAGTGTTATATGTGATACACTTATCTGTGTTATATGTGATGGTTGACTTTCTAAGTTAGACCTTTCACTGCGGTCAGAGAGAGAAAAGGGGATGAGTGACTCAATTAGGCCTTGTTCACACATCAGATATTTGATCAGTTATTTCTATCAGTGATTTTGAGCCAAAACCAGGAGTGGAGGCTACACAGATATAAGGTATAAGGGAAAGATGAGCAACTGTTCTGTGTTTTGTTTTGTTAAAAAAAATATATTTTCAAAAATGTAACAATATACGATACATATTGAGTATGCAATGCGTCTAACATGACGCAGCAATTAATAAAGAGGTTATACAATCTGGACGTACGCTAGGCATTGAAGATGTTATTTCACACAGCAATTCCATGATCAGTAATTATGCATATGTTACTATATCCCGAAGATATCAACCATTGTTGGCCAAATTCTACATATTCAAGATGGATGTCACACTGTCCCAAGAATGATTAATGACCTGTTTGATATGTTCCTCTCAGAAACAGGGCTGTAATAGGAGTATCAATCAATAAGTAAACCTAAACCTAAATTCCCTCCATAGTTGCCATTGTTTTATAAATTTCTGATTATTTCTGGCTTCCCATGAGGAAGGTTCCTCAAAGCGATACAATTGGTCTACCTTCTGCTTCCATTGTTCCAAGGAAGGGAGAATAGTGGAGAGCCAGTGTTTCGGGACCAATAGACGTGCTGCTATAAGCAGTTGTCTAAACAGAAAGGGGGAGGACGTGGGTCATTTGTATCATTTATGTTAAGGAGGGCCTTGAGGGGGGAAATTGGAACTGTAGTATGTCATATCTGGTTGCTTAGGTGGAAGGAAATATTTCCTACCACCGATTTTTTATAATGGGACATTCCCACCAAATATGAAAAAAGGATCCTTTATTACTAAGGCATTTCCAACATCTATCAGAGGCTGAATCTGAAAAAAGGCAGGTTATGTCTGGAGTTTTATACCATCTAGTCAAGAGCTTATATCCGTTTTCTTGTATGTGTACACAACGGGATGCAATTTGTGGAGATTGAAATATGTCTGGTAATTTGGTAAAAGGGAAGTCATGACCTTGATCACGTTCCCAAAGCCTTATGAAGGCAAGTTTGGTGAGTAAAGGAGGTGTGTTCCACCTGTGAAATAGTTGGGAAATAAGCTTTTTTGGTGGATTGGGATTGTTAATAAAAGCGTCTATCCATACTAATGGCCGAAGAAAGTCATTACTGGAGGTATGTTGGGAAAGATACGAGTGTATGTAGGATAAGGGAGACAAGCAATGGTGATGTGGAGAGAGTCTTTTTTGAAGCTCCAAGATAGAAAACACAGATCCCTCTGAGTCAAAGAGAGAAGAGATAGGAGTAGATGATTCTCTCAGAAGTCGTGGGGTACATTCAATCACCATGGAGAGAGCTGTACCCAGTATGTCTCTCAGAGAGATGAGGGGGGATGGGAAGGGTATTAAGCAGTGAGTGGTTTGGAACCATTTCCACGCCTTCAATGTGGCTTGGATAATGGGGTATGGTGAGGAGGGGATATTTATACGGCTGGAATTTCCCAATAAAATGGAACGTAATAGTTTGCCTAATAGCTCCTGCTCCATTGCTACCCACGGTTTAGAATTGGAGTTTCTAAGCCATTCCACTGCTCTGGATAAAAGCACTGCCTTACCATACAATTCGGGGTCTGGTAACGCCATCCCTCCTAAGTGCTTAGGTCGAGAGAGTGTGGCATACGACAGTCTCGGCCTCTTGCCATTCCATAAAAATTTGTGGAATATTTTCCTAAGGGAGTCATAATAAGACTTGGGTATATGAATGGGTAGAACCTGCTGTAAGTACGTGAGGCGAGGGATTATTAAAGACATAAGAAGGTTTTTCCGTCCGAACCACAAAATTATGTGGGCATTCAATCTATCTATGCTGGATGTTATAGATTGCAATAGAGGGGAGAAGTTTAGGGAGAAGAGTTCAGATATATTGGGGCTTATCTTGATCCCAAGATAGGTGAGGGAGGGAGATAACCAGTCGAATGGAGATTTGTTTTTTAAGCGATGGTGTGTTTTTAAAGGGATTCCGAAGCAGGTGACAAGCGATTTTTGCTTATTTATTTTAAAATTGGAAAGGGCGCAATACTTATCTAAATGGTTTTGGATCGCTGGGAGTGATGCTTCTGGATTCGAGGTCATGATTATAATGTAGTCCGCAAAGGCGGACAATTTATGCTTCTGAGCCCCCAATAGTATTCCTTTTATACTGTTCTGTGTTTTTGACCCACACCTGGTTTTAGCTCACAATCACGCTGGGTTCACACCTGAGCGTTCTGAAAGGAGCGCTCTGTATGCGCGATTGTACCGGCGTTTGCTATTGCGCATACAGAGACAAGCGAACGCCCATTGTCGCGCGTTCCCGAAAGTCTATGTACGGGAACGCGCGACAAGACGCCCCAAAGAAGCTCATGTACTTCTTGGGGCGTCGGGCGTTTTACAGCGCGATCGTACACGCTGTAAAATGCCCAGGTGAGAACCATTCTCATAGGGAAGCATTGGTTTCTCCTTGTTGAGCGTTCAGGTTCACGCTCAGGTGTGAACCCAGCCTCACTGATGGAAATAACTGATCAAATAACTGACGTGTAAACAAGGCCTAAAGCAAGGCTGTTTGCCATTTTAAAAGTCTAAACAAAGGAGGAAGTTAACAGCCAGGACAGAAAGTAGAATAGATGGAGTGACTTCCAAACATTAAATCCAGAAAACCATCCACCTATTTTTGTAAAAACAAATTGCATAGAATATTCACATATAGGCTATTAATATGTAAAAGTAATGGCAATGTCCCTTAAAAGTAAACTGGCACGTGCCCTGTATACATAGAGGACACTTAGAATTATTATTATAGGCTAGAGTTGTTTTGACCGTATGTAGGGGATCCCATAGGTTTTAATGTTATGGCTGATCAGTTTATAAACAATGCTTTAAAACTATATTAAACATTTTGTTTTGCATGTTGATAAAGTTAGTGAACACTTTATGATGATTAGCTAAAATTCCTCTGCTTTCGTTTTTATTTATCACAGTAGATAAAAAGATCTTAAAATCAAATTAATTTCTTTCTGCTTGCAGTAGAGACCACCAAGGACAGAGACCACCCTGCAGATAGTAAAAAGACAAGATCATCAAATAATAAATAGCTTGAGCATACTGGAAAATAATAGGGTCACCTCTGTTAAAAGACGAGCAAAAGAGTGTGTGATGATTCTTTCCTTTTGCTTTCTTTCCTCAATGCACATTTCTTTTTGTTCGCTTTCTCTTCCTGATAAAAGAATGGACTCAGCAGCAGCCCGAGGGGCAGAGAGATGAATACAGAAATGCAGTATCAGCAGCCAGATTAGGCTGTCAGCCTCCAGAGCACTTCCCTGCACGAGAACTGATAAGAAGGAAAAGGTGAATGAGAACACTTGTCACAGCAGATGGTGGACTTGATTTGAAGGAGCAAAAGGGAGAAAGGAGGGGAGGACAGACTCGCTCATGATGTACCATACAACACAGAAAGGCCTTGTCCTTGACCCATCTCACTATGCTTATTTCATGTATACCAAAGGGAGGTAAAGAATGCCTTGTGAGTAGGGATGAGCGAACTCGAACTGTATAGTTCGGGTTCGTACCGAATTTTGGGGTGTCCGTGACACGGACCCGAACCCGGACATTTTCGTAAAAGTCCGGGTTCGGGTTCGGTGTTCGTCGCTTTCTTCGCGCTTTTGTGACGCTTTCTTGGCGCTTTTTGAAAGGCTGCAAAGCAGCCAATCAACAAGCGTCATACTACTTGCCCCAAGAGGCCATCACAGCCATGCCTACTATTGGCATGGCTGTGATTGGCCAGAGCACCATGTGACCCAGCCTCTATTTAAGCTGGAGTCACATAGCGCCGCCCGTCACTCTGCTCTGATTAGCGTAGGGAGAGGTTGCGGCTGCGACAGTAGGGCGAGATTAGGCAGATTAACTCCTCCAAAGGACTTGATTAACTGATCGATCTGCAGCTGTGGATCATTGAGCTGCTGATCCTCAATTGCTCACTGTTTTTAGGCTGCACAGACCGTTTGTCAGTCTCATTTTTCTGGGGTGATCGGCAGCCATTTTGTGTCTTGTGGTGCGCCAGCACAAGCTGCGACCAAGTGCATTTAACCCTCAATGGTGTGGTTGTTTTTTGGCTAAAGCCTACATCAGGGTGAAGCTGTGACACCAAGTGCATTTAACCAGCAATAGTCTGTTCATTTTTTGGCCATATACAAAATCAGGGGCAAGCTGCGCCTGTCACCAAGTGCATTTAACCCTCAATGGTGTGGTTGTTTTTTGGCTAAAGCCTACATCAGGGTGAAGCTGTCACACCAAGTGCATTTAACCAGCAATAGTCTGTTCATTTTTGGCCATATACAAAATCAGGGGCAAGCTGCGCCTGTCACCAAGTGCATTTAACCCTCAATGGTGTGGTTGTTTTTTGGCTAAAGCCTACATCAGGGTGAAGCTGTCACACCAAGTGCATTTAACCAGCAATAGTCTGTTCATTTTTTGGCCATATACAAAATCAGGGGCAAGCTGCGCCTGTCACCAAGTGCATTTAACCCTCAATGGTGTGGTTGTTTTTTGGCTAAAGCCTACATCAGGGTGAAGCTGTCACACCAAGTGCATTTAACCAGCAATAGTCTGTTCATTTTTTGGCCATATCCCAGTCTAATTCTGTCACTAAATCCATACCGGTCACCCAGCGCCTAAATACTAGGCCTCAAATTTATATCCAGCTAAATCTGTCCCTAGTGCTGTAGCTGGGCGAGTTATTTAGTGTCCGTTCAAGCACATTTCTTGTTCTGGGTTGAAATACAATTCCCAATTTAGCAATTTCATAATTTAGTGGTTCCTGCTATATCAGAGCTCTTTGAAATCTATCCCAAAAAGGGTATATAATATTGAAGGTGCACATAGGGTCATTCAGAGTAACTTCACACACACCCGCTACTGTGTATTTCCAAGTCTAATTCTGTCACTAAATCCATACCGGTGACCCAGCGCCTAAATACTAGGCCTCAAATTTAATTCCCTCTAAATCTCTCGTTACCCACCGCTGTACTGTTGTTGCTGGGCAAGATATTTAGTGTCCGTCAAAGCACATTTTTTGTTCTGGGTTGAAGTACAATTCCCAATTTAGCAATTTCATAATTTAGTGGTTTCTGCTATATCAGAGCTATTTGAAATCTATCCCAAAAAGGGTATATAATATTGAAGGTGCACATAGGGTCATTCAGAATAACTTCACACACACCCGCTACTGTGTATTTCCAAGTCTAATTCTGTCACTAAACCCATACCTGTCACCCAGCGCCTAAATACTAGGCCTCAAATTTAAATCCCTCTAAATCTCTCGTTACCGTTGTCCTGTTGTAGCTGGGAAAGTTATTTAGTGCCCGTCAAAGCACATTTTTTGTTGTGGGTTGAAGTACAATTCCCAATTTAGCAATTTCATAATTTAGTGGTTCCTGCTATATCAGAGCTATTTGAAATCTATCCCAAAAAGGGTATATAATATTGAAGGTGCACATAGGGTCATTCAGAATAACTTCACACACACCCGCTACTGTGTATTTCCAAGTCTAATTCTGTCACTAAATCCATACCGGTGACCCAGCGCCTAAATACTAGGCCTCAAATTTAATTCCCTCTAAATCTCTCGTTACCCACCGCTGTACTGTTGTTGCTGGGCAAGATATTTAGTGTCCGTCAAAGCACATTTTTTGTTCTGGGTTGAAGTACAATTCCCAATTTAGCAATTTCATAATTTAGTGGTTTCTGCTATATCAGAGCTATTTGAAATCTATCCCAAAAAGGGTATATAATATTGAAGGTGCACATAGGGTCATTCAGAATAACTTCACACACACCCGCTACTGTGTATTTCCAAGTCTAATTCTGTCACTAAACCCATACCTGTCACCCAGCGCCTAAATACTAGGCCTCAAATTTAAATCCCTCTAAATCTCTCGTTACCGTTGTCCTGTTGTAGCTGGGAAAGTTATTAGTGCCCGTCAAAGCACATTTTTTGTTCTGGGTTGAAGTACAATTCCCAATTTAGCAATTTCATAATTTAGTGGTTCCTGCTATATCAGAGCTATTTGAAATCTATCCCAAAAAGGGTATATAATATTGAAGGTGCACATAGGGTCATTCAGAATAACTTCACACACACCCGCTACTGTGTATTTCCAAGTCTAATTCTGTCACTAAATCCATACCGGTGACCCAGCGCCTAAATACTAGGCCTCAAATTTAATTCCCTCTAAATCTCTCGTTACCCACCGCTGTACTGTTGTTGCTGGGCAAGATATTTAGTGTCCGTCAAAGCACATTTTTTGTTCTGGGTTGAAGTACAATTCCCAATTTAGC
This sequence comes from Bufo gargarizans, assembly GCF_014858855.1. Classification (NCBI taxonomy): domain Eukaryota; kingdom Metazoa; phylum Chordata; class Amphibia; order Anura; family Bufonidae; genus Bufo; species Bufo gargarizans. The sequence goes on along the minus strand of NC_058084.1, from coordinate 352,506,378 downwards.
AATTTCATAATTTAGTGGTTTCTGCTATATCAGAGCTATTTGAAATCTATCCCTAAAAGGGTATATAATATTGAAGGTGCACATAGGGTCATTCAGAATAACTTCACACACACCCGCTACTGTGTATTTCCAAGTCTAATTCTGTCACTAAACCCATACCTGTCACCCAGCGCCTAAATACTAGGCCTCAAATTTATATCCAGCTAAATCTGTCCCTAGTGCTGTAGCTGGGCGAGTTATTTAGTGTCCGTTCAAGCACATTTTTTGTTCTGGGTTGAAGTACAATTCCCAATTTAGCAATTTCATAATTTAGTGGTTCCTGCTATATCAGAGCTCTTTGAAATCTATCCCAAAAGGGTATATAATATTGAAGGTGCACATAGGGTCATTCAGAATAACTTCACACACACCCGCTACTGTGTATTTCCAAGTCTAATTCTGTCACTAAATCCATACCGGTGACCCAGCGCCTAAATACTAGGCCTCAAATTTAATTCCCTCTAAATCTCTCGTTACCCACCGCTGTACTGTTGTTGCTGGGCAAGATATTTAGTGTCCGTCAAAGCACATTTTTTGTTCTGGGTTGAAGTACAATTCCCAATTTAGCAATTTCATAATTTAGTGGTTTCTGCTATATCAGAGCTATTTGAAATCTATCCCAAAAAGGGTATATAATATTGAAGGTGCACATAGGGTCATTCAGAATAACTTCACACACACCCGCTACTGTGTATTTCCAAGTCTAATTCTGTCACTAAACCCATACCTGTGACCCAGCGCCTAAATACTAGGCCTCAAATTTAATTCCCTCTAAATCTCTCGTTACCCACCGTGTACTGTTGTTGCTGGGCAAGATATTTAGTGTCCGTCAAAGCACATTTTTTGTTCTGGGTTGAAGTACAATTCCCAATTTAGCAATTTCATAATTTAGTGGTTTCTGCTATATCAGAGCTATTTGAAATCTATCCCAAAAAGGGTATATAATATTGAAGGTGCACATAGGGTCATTCAGAATAACTTCACACACACCCGCTACTGTGTATTTCCAAGTCTAATTCTGTCACTAAACCCATACCTGTCACCCAGCGCCTAAATACTAGGCCTCAAATTTAAATCCCTCTAAATCTCTCGTTACCCCGTTGTCCTGTTGTAGCTGGGCAAGTTATTTAGTGCCCGTCAAAGCACATTTTTTGTTCTGGGTTGAAGTACAATTCCCAATTTAGCAATTTCATAATTTAGTGGTTTCCTGCTATATCAGAGCTATTTGAAATCTATCCCTAAAAGGGTATATAATATTGAAGGTGCACATAGGGTCATTCAGAATAACTTCACACACACCCGCTACTGTGTATTTCCAAGTCTAATTCTGTCACTAAACCCATACCTGTCACCCAGCGCCTAAATACTAGGCCTCAAATTTAAATCCCTCTAAATCTCTCGTTACCGTTGTCCTGTTGTAGCTGGGAAAGATATTTAGTGCCCGTCAAAGCACATTTTTTGTTCTGGGTTGAAGTACAATTCCCAATTTAGCAATTTCATAATTTAGTGGTTCCTGCTATATCAGAGCTATTTGAAATCTATCCCTAAAAAGGGTATATAATATTGAAGGTGCACATTGGGTCATTCAGAATAACTTCACACACACGCTTCTGTGCATTTCCAAGTCTAATTCTGTCACTAAATCCATACCGGTGACCCAGCGCCTAAATACTAGGCCTCAAATTTAATTCCCTCTAAATCTCTCGTTACCCACCGCTGTACTGTTGTTGCTGGGCAAGATATTTAGTGTCCGTCAAAGCACATTTTTTGTTCTGGGTTGAAGTACAATTCCCAATTTAGCAATTTCATAATTTAGTGGTTTCTGCTATATCAGAGCTATTTGAAATCTATCCCTAAAAGGGTATATAATATTGAAGGTGCACATAGGGTCATTCAGAATAACTTCACACACACCCGCTACTGTGTATTTCCAAGTCTAATTCTGTCACTAAATCCATACCGGTGACCCAGCGCCTAAATACTAGGCCTCAAATTTAAATCCCTCTAAATCTCTCGTTACCCACCGCTGTACTGTTGTTGCTGGGCAAGATATTTAGTGTCCGTCAAAGCACATTTTTTGTTCTGGGTTGAAGTACAATTCCCAATTTAGCAATTTCATAATTTAGTGGTTTCTGCTATATCAGAGCTATTTGAAATCTATCCCTAAAAGGGTATATAATATTGAAGGTGCACATAGGGTCATTCAGAATAACTTCACACACACGCTTCTGTGCATTTCCAAGTCTAATTCCGTCACTAAATCCATACCGGTGACCCAGCGCCTAAATACTAGGCCTCAAATTTAATTCCCTCTAAATCTCTCGTTACCCACCGCTGTACTGTTGTTGCTGGGCAAGATATTTAGTGTCCGTCAAAGCACATTTTTTGTTCTGGGTTGAAGTACAATTCCCAATTTAGCAATTTCATAATTTAGTGGTTTCTGCTATATCAGAGCTATTTGAAATCTATCCCTAAAAGGGTATATAATATTGAAGGTGCACATTGGGTCATTCAGAATAACTTCACACACACGCTTCTGTGCATTTCCAAGTCTAATTCTGTCACTAAATCCATACCGGTCACCCAGCGCCTAAATACTAGGCCTCAAATTTATATCCCGCTGAATTTGAATACAATACATTGGGCCAAATAATATATTTGTTGTTGTGGTGAACCATAACAATGAGAAAAACATCTAGTAAGGGACGCGGACGTGGACATGGTCGTGGTGGTGTTAGTGGACCCTCTGGTGCTGGGAGAGGACGTGGCCGTTCTGCCACATCCACACGTCCTAGTGTACCAACTACTTCAGGTCCCAGTAGCCGCCAGAATTTACAGCGATATATGGTGGGGCCCAATGCCGTTCTAAGGATGGTAAGGCCTGAGCAGGTACAGGCATTAGTCAATTGGGTGGCCGACAGTGGATCCAGCACGTTCACATTATCTCCCACCCAGTCTTCTGCAGAAAGCGCACAGATGGCGCCTGAAAACCAACCCCATCAGTCTGTCACATCACCCCCATGCATACCAGGGAAACTGTCTCAGCCTCAAGTTATGCAGCAGTCTCTTATGCTGTTTGAAGACTCCGCTGGCAGGGTTTCCCAAGGGCATCCACCTAGCCCTTCCCCAGCGGTGAAAGACATAGAATGCACTGACGCACAACCACTTATGTTTCCTGATGATGAGGACATGGGAATACCACCTCAGCATGTCTCTGATGATGACGAAACACAGGTGCCAACTGCTGCGTCTTTCTGCAGTGTGCAGACTGAACAGGAGGTCAGGGATCAAGACTGGGTGGAAGACGATGCAGGGGACGATGAGGTCCTAGACCCCACATGGAATGAAGGTCGTGCCACTGACTTTCACAGTTCGGAGGAAGAGGCAGTGGTGAGACCGAGCCAACAGCGTAGCAAAAGAGGGAGCAGTGGGCAAAAGCAGAACACCCGCCGCCAAGAGACTCCGCCTGCTACTGACCGCCGCCATCTGGGACCGAGCACCCCAAAGGCAGCTTCAAGGAGTTCCCTGGCATGGCACTTCTTCAAACAATGTGCTGACGACAAGACCCGAGTGGTTTGCACGCTGTGCCATCAGAGCCTGAAGCGAGGCATTAACGTTCTGAACCTGAGCACAACCTGCATGACCAGGCACCTGCATGCAAAGCATGAACTGCAGTGGAGTAAACACCTTAAAACCAAGGAAGTCACTCAGGCTCCCCCTGCTACCTCTTCTGCTGCTGCCGCCTCGGCCTATTCTGCTGCTGCCGCCTCGGCCTCTTCCTCCGCCTCTGGAGGAACGTTGGCACCTGCCGCCCAGCAAACAGGGGATGTACCACCAACACCACCACCACCACCTCCGTCACCAAGCGTCTCAACCATGTCACACGCCAGCGTTCAGCTCTCCATCTCACAAACATTTGATAGAAAGCGTAAATTCCCACCTAGCCACCCTCGATCCCTGGCCCTGAATGCCAGCATTTCTAAACTACTGGCCTATGAAATGCTGTCATTTAGGCTGGTGGACACAGACAGCTTCAAACAGCTCATGTCGCTTGCTGTCCCACAGTATGTTGTTCCCAGCCGGCACTACTTCTCCAAGAGAGCCGTGCCTTCCCTGCACAACCAAGTATCCGATAAAATCAAGTGTGCACTGCGCAACGCCATCTGTAGCAAGGTCCACCTAACCACAGATACGTGGACCAGTAAGCACGGCCAGGGACGCTATATCTCCCTAACTGCACACTGGGTAAATGTAGTGGCAGCTGGGCCCCAGGCGGAGAGCTGTTTGGCGCACGTCCTTCCGCCGCCAAGGATCGCAGGGCAACATTCTTTGCCTCCTGTTGCCACCTCCTCCTTCTCGGCTTCCTCCTCCTCTTCTTCCACCTGCTCATCCAGTCAGCCACACACCTTCACCACCAACTTCAGCACAGCCCGGGGTAAACGTCAGCAGGCCATTCTGAAACTCATATGTTTGGGGGACAGGCCCCACACCGCACAGGAGTTGTGGCGGGGTATAGAACAACAGACCGACGAGTGGTTGCTGCCGGTGAGCCTCAAGCCCGGCCTGGTGGTGTGTGATAATGGGCGAAATCTCGTTGCAGCTCTGGGACTAGCCAATTTGACGCACATCCCTTGCTTGGCGCATGTGCTGAATTTGGTGGTGCAGAAGTTCATTCACAACTACCCCGACATGTCAGAGCTGCTGCATAAAGTGCGGGCCGTCTGTTCGCGCTTCCGGCGTTCACATCCTGCTGCTGCTCGCCTGTCTGCGCTACAGCGTAACTTCGGCCTTCCCGCTCACCGCCTCATATGCGACGTGCCCACCAGGTGGAACTCCACCTTGCACATGCTGGACAGACTGTGCGAGCAGCAGCAGGCCATAGTGGAGTTTCAGCTGCAGCACGCACGGGTCAGTCGCACTACAGAACAGCACCACTTCACCACCAATGACTGGGCCTCCATGCGAGACCTGTGTGCCCTGTTGCGCTGTTTCGAGTACTCCACCAACATGGCCAGTGGCGATGACACCGTTATCAGCGTTACAATACCACTTCTATGTCTCCTTGAGAAAACACTTAGGGCGATGATGGAACAGGAGGTGGCCCAGGAGGAGGAGGAGGAGGATGAGGAAGAGGGGTCATTTTTAGCACTTTCAGGCCAGTCTCTTCGAAGTGACTCAGAGGGAGGTTTTTTGCAACAGCAGAGGCCAGGTACAAATGTGGCCAGCCAGGGCCCACTACTGGAGGACGAGGAGGACGAGGATGAGGAGGAGGTGGAGGAGGATGAGGATGAAGCATGGTCACAGCGGGGTGGCACCCAACGCAGCTCGGGTCCATCACTGGTGCGTGGCTGGGGGGAAAGGCAGGACGATGACGATACGCCTCCCACAGAGGACAGCTTGTCCTTACCCCTGGGCAGCCTGGCACACATGAGCGACTACATGCTGCAGTGCCTGCGCAACGACAGCAGAGTTGCCCACATTTTAACCTGTGCGGACTACTGGGTTGCCACCCTGCTGGATCCACGCTACAAAGACAATGTGCCCACCTTACTTCCTGCACTGGAGCGTGATAGGAAGATGCGCGAGTACAAGCGCACGTTGGTAGACGCGCTACTGAGAGCATTCCCAAATGTCACAGGGGAACAAGTGGAAGCCCAAGGCCAAGGCAGAGGAGGAGCAAGAGGTCGCCAAGGCAGCTGTGTCACGGCCAGCTCCTCTGAGGGCAGGGTTAGCATGGCAGAGATGTGGAAAACTTTTGTCAACACGCCACAGCTAACTGCACCACCACCTGATACGCAACGTGTTAGCAGGAGGCAACATTTTACTAACATGGTGGAACAGTACGTGTGCACACCCCTCCACGTACTGACTGATGGTTCGGCCCCATTCAACTTCTGGGTCTCTAAATTGTCCACGTGGCCAGAGCTAGCCTTTTATGCCTTGGAGGTGCTGGCCTGCCCGGCAGCCAGCGTTTTGTCTGAACGTGTATTCAGCACGGCAGGGGGCGTCATTACAGACAAACGCAGCCGCCTGTCTACAGCCAATGTGGACAAGCTGACGTTCATAAAAATGAACCAGGCATGGATCCCACAGGACCTGTCCGTCCCTTGTCCAGATTAGACATTAACTACCTCCCCATAACCATATATTATTGGACTCCAGGGCACTTCCTCATTCAATCCTATTTTTATTTTCATTTTACCATTATATTGCGATGCTACCCAAAGTTGAATGAACCTCTCCTCTGCCTGTGTGCTAGGCCTAAATATATGCCAATGGACTGTTGCAGTGGTGGCTGACATGAAGCCTGATTCTCTGCTATGACATGCAGACTAATTCTCTGCTGACATGAAGCCAGATTGTCTGTTACGGGACCTCTCTCCTCTGCCTGGGTGCTGGGCCTAAATTTATGACAATGGACTGTTGCAGTGGTGGCTGACGTGAAGCCTGATTCTCTGCTATGACATGCAGACTGATTCTCTGCTGTCATGAAGCCAGATTGTCTGTTACGGGACCTTTCTCCTCTACCTGGGTTCTGGGCCTAAATTTATGAAAATTGACTCTTACAGTGGTGGGTGACGTGAAGCCTGATTCTCTGCTATGATATGAAGACTGATTCTCTGCTGACATGAAGCCAGATTGTCTGTTACGGGACCTTTCTCCTCTGCCTGGGTTCTGGGCCTAAATTTATGAAAATTGACTCTTACAGTGGTGGGTGACGTGAAGCCTGATTCTCTGCTATGATATGAAGACTGATTCTCTGCTGACATGAAGCCAGATTGTCTGTTACGGGACCTTTCTCCTCTGCCTGGGTTCTGGGCCTAAATTTATGAAAATTGACTCTTACAGTGGTGGGTGACGTGAAGCCTGATTCTCTGCTATGATATGAAGACTGATTCTCTGCTGACATGAAGCCAGATTGTCTGTTACGGGACCTTTCTCCTCTGCCTGGGTTCTGGGCCTAAATTTATGAAAATTGACTCTTACAGTGGTGGGTGACGTGAAGCCTGATTCTCTGCTATGATATGAAGACTGATTCTCTGCTGACATGAAGCCAGATTGTCTGTTACGGGACCTTTCTCCTCTGCCTGGGTTCTGGGCCTAAATTTATGAAAATTGACTCTTACAGTGGTGGGTGACGTGAAGCCTGATTCTCTGCTATGATATGAAGACTGATTCTCTGCTGACATGAAGCCAGATTGTCTGTTACGGGACCTTTCTCCTCTGCCTGGGTTCTGGGCCTAAATTTATGAAAATTGACTCTTACAGTGGTGGGTGACGTGAAGCCTGATTCTCTGCTATGATATGAAGACTGATTCTCTGCTGACATGAAGCCAGATTGTCTGTTACGGGACCTTTCTCCTCTGCCTGGGTTCTGGGCCTAAATTTATGAAAATTGACTCTTACAGTGGTGGGTGACGTGAAGCCTGATTCTCTGCTATGATATGAAGACTGATTCTCTGCTGACATGAAGCCAGATTGTCTGTTACGGGACCTTTCTCCTCTGCCTGGGTTCTGGGCCTAAATTTATGAAAATTGACTCTTACAGTGGTGGGTGACGTGAAGCCTGATTCTCTGCTATGATATGAAGACTGATTCTCTGCTGACATGAAGCCAGATTGTCTGTTACGGGACCTCTCTCCTCTGCCTGGGTGCTGGGCCTAAATATATGCCAATGGACTGTTGCAGTGGTGGCTGACGTGAAGCCTCATTCTCTGCTATGACATGCAGACTAATTCTCTGCTGACATGAAGACAGATTCTCTGTTACGGGACCTCTCTCCTCTGCCTGGGTGCCGGGGCCTAAATATCTGAGAATGGACTGTTCCAGTGGTGGCTGACGTGAAGCCTCATTCTCTGCTATGACATGCAGACTAATTCTCTGCTGACATGAAGACAGATTCTCTGTTACGGGACCTCCC